>NC_056729.1:244432722-244525222 GCF_019279795.1 Protopterus annectens | reverse complement strand
AAGGTAGTACAAAGTACCCCATATAAATGTATAAGGAGGAATAAAGAGAGACAGTTACTAAGAAGGTGTCAGCAGAAGTGTTTGAGGTAGAAAGGGATTATAGATAGAAATATTATGTAGGATGAGAGCAAGAGCATTCCCACAGTGATGTTAGGTGAGAGTGGAGGAGAGATTTAAAGATAGAGAGGCTATTGGTGGTACAGATGAGAGGTGGGAGGGAGTTCCAGTGGCGTGCGAGGCAGAAGGAAAGAAGATGTTTGCCAGGTGAGCGGGAGGGTTTATGCAGTTCAATTAGATTTTGTTGGTTAGATCATAGGCATCTGTTAGGAAGATGCATTTTAAAGGTTAAGATGAGGGAGGGGCAGAGAGAAGGGTTAAATATAAATTTATGTGCTTGGCTGAGTTGTGTATAGATGAGATAATTGGGGAGTTCAAGCCATTTCAATTGGTGTAGGGAGGTACAGTGATGGGTGTTGGATCTGTGGCCATTTGCGACTTTTGCAATCTTATAGTAACAGGAGGAGAGTTTAGATTTGAGGGAGAAGTGCAGGTTGGTAAGGATAGAGACTCCATATAGCAGGGATGGGGTTAGGTAAGTGTTAGCAAGAGTGAGCCTGGTGGGGGGAGAGATAAATTGGTAATGGCGATAAAGCATGCCTAGTTTTTTGTGAGTTTTTTTTTGATATTTGCCTGCAAATGGTTGTCAGACTTTAGTTGGTCGTCAATTAGGATACCTAAGAGTTTGGCAGTGGAGACAGTTTCAAGAGAAGTGTTATCTTTGCTGGTAATAAGGAAAGTGTTTATCTAGGGTAATGCTTCTGGAGGGGGAAAATAACATTAGTTTAGTCTTATTAGCATTTAGTGCTAAATGGTTCTGAAACATCCATAGCTCTGTAGCATAGAATGCTTCTTGCGTAAGTTTCATTAGTGCAGATGAGCAGGAGGAAGAGCAGTTTATTGTTGAATTGTCTGCATATTGAATAAGTTTAGAGTGAGGGATGGCCTGGTGGAAGTCATTGATGAAGATGTTAAATAGAAGGGGTCCTAGAACTGAGCCTTGGGGTACACCAGTGGGTGTGAATTGGAAAGGGGAAATTGCTTTTTTCCACTTAACTGCTTGTTGCCTATCTGATAAGTAGCTGGTGAACCAGTTAATAGAGGAGTGGGATAAGTTTAGTTTGGAGAGCTTAGTAAGAAGAAGGTTATGAGAGATGGTGCTGAATGCTTTAGAGAGGTCTAGGAGGAGGGTGGAAACAATGAGACCAGAGTCACAGGCTTTGTTAACAGTTTCAAGGAAGGAGAGGAGAGCTGTGGTAGTACTATGGCCAGGACAGAATCCGTGCTGAGTGGAAGTTAGAAGGTTATTAATGATGAGATAGGGTAGTTGTTGTAGGTGGAAACATTTTTCGAGAATGTTAGAGATGGGGGATAGGATAGTGATGGGACGGAAGTTGGAGATGTCATTATTATTGCCACCTTTGTGGAGTGGAATAATATAGGCCTTTTTCCAAATCTGGGGAACATGGCATTCAGAAATAGATCGATTTATTTAGGATGTTGATAGGGTAGGCTATGGCTTCTGCAGTGGTTTTTAGGAAGAAGGAGGGTATTTCATCGGGAGCATTAGAACATGGTTTTAGTTTTTGAAGAAGTTTTTTTATACTAGAGATGGGAATAGGGTTTGTGGTGAAATGAGGAGATTGGGGGGTATTGAAGTTGTGAGAGAAGGGGTTCTGAGGAGGTTGCTGGGGGGCTGGTAGTTTCGTTATAAAGAATGATGTTAATTTAGAGATGGAGTTAATAAAGAATTAGTTAAATTGGGAAGCTACATCTGAATCTGAGGCATTTGGGTCAGGGCATGGGTTTCCTTTTCTACCTGGGCTTAGAAGGGAAGAGATGCCATCTCAGAATTTCTTGGGGTTATTGTTGTGTTTTTTTGGAGAGTGGAGAAATAAGCTTTACGGTCGGTGTTAATGAGTTTTTTTGCTTTGTTGTGAAGTATTTTGTATTCATTAAGGGAAATGGAAGTTTTTGTTTTATGATAGTGGTTCCAGGCTTTATCGCGATTTCGCATAGTAATTAGGGTGTTCCTAGTTAGCCAAGGGACGGATTTACTTTTTATGCGTTTAATTCTTAAGGGAGCAAAGGAGTCAAGCAAGCATAAGAAGGTTGTATTGAAGTAAGTAACTGTGTTATCCAGGGATAAAGTTCTTAATGGGTTCCAGTTAGTTCTTTTTAGAGTGTCGGAGAAAACATTGTAGTTAAAGTCTTTTAAGAGGCGAGTGGTGATGTAGGAGTGGGATAGTTAAAGGAAGGAGGGAAGGCGAACGGCAAAAGTGGGAAGATGGTCTCCAAGTGGATCTGGAAGGGTGCCACTCTTGGAGTAGTAGTGTGAGTGGGAAACTAGTATCCAGTCTAAGGTGCTACCAGATATGAGGTCTTTGGAGGGTCTGGTTGGGGAGTTAATAAGTTGCATGAAGTTATAAAGATTTATATTGAGGGAGTTGGATGGGGATTGTTGGTTTTCCCAGTTAATGTTAACATCCCCGAGGATTATAGTTTCATTTGTGATATTGGATGAGAGCCAGGAGAGAATGTCTTCTAGGACAGGGATGTTGTCCCCTGGAGGGATGTAAAGAGTGGCTATGCAGATGGATTTTTGTTTGTTTACTTGAAGAAGAGCTAAAAGTAACTCAGCTTTTCCAAATTTGGGGACAGGTTTAGAGTAGGGGGTGACTGAGAGGGTCGAGGGGAAGAGGAGACTTACACCTCCCCCTTTCTTATGAGTTCTATCATGTCTGATAATACTATAGTTAGGTGGAGTAAGTTCTGAGTCTTTAATGTGTGGCTTGAGCCATGTTTCTGATATGGAAAGAAAATTGGGTTTGTTATGATGGAGCCAGGCATGAAGTTGTGGGATTTTATTACATATGCTTTGGGCATTGAGTGCGGTGAAATGGAGGGGCCTACTAATTGAGTGGGGTAGAGGTGATGGGGAGGGAGAGATGGGAGTGGCAGAAGGGCCAGGATTTGGGTGTATATCTCCAGAGATATGTATGGAGACAATATGGTGTATGAGGTAAGAGAGGTGTTTAAGAAACTTGGTATTGGGTTTGAAGTCAGAGGAGTGTGTTGAGATGGGAGAGGTATGTATTTGAATAGTGATTCTGGGGTGGGATAGGAATTTGTAGTTGAAGAGCAAGGAATTGTTGTGGGAGTAGAGGTTAGGGGATATGAAGAATGAGGAGTGAATTAGTTGTAAGGGTGGGGAGGTGGTAGAATGGGGTGGGGGTGTGTGATTGGTATAAAGAGGTCTGGTGAGATAGTGTATGTAGGAAAGGCAGATTAGTAGTAGTAATAGAGTTGTAAAGGTTAATGGTTTAGTGTACATGATGTTTATGAAGAGTAACACTGCAGGAGTGTATTTACATTAGGGAGGTATTAGGGATAGTTGTTTAAGAACTATGGTTTTATGTAAAGTAGATAGATTAAGCAGGAGAGAAGGTGAGATAGGAGTGAGTAATTAGTGGGTGTTAAGTGATGAGTTAATTAGGTGAGGCTGGAGGATGTGGGTGGAGGGAGTGGCCTAATAGTTAAAAAGATAGAGGTGCTGGGGGCGGATGAGAATAGGGGGCAGGGTAGGGGAGCAGAGTGAGCCCGCAGGGCGAATGGAGCGGGTAGACCCAAGAGGAGTCGGAGGAAGCAGGTAAGAAAAACAATCAGGCAGAGTGCAGGAAGGGAGGGTATGGGCTAGAGAGTGGTAAAGCAGTGGCAGGGAATGAGAGGATAGCTCTCCAGGGAGTTTCCCTTCTAGTAAGTGAAATTAATTAACCAGAGAGTACTTAGACTAGGAGCTGGGTAAGGGGAGGCTATTGAATTTACAGCTAATAAAGAGCACCAACAGTACTAGTGGGTATAACTTTGGCACTGGGCTAACAGGATATAGCAAGCAGGGGAAAAAGTATAGTATGGAGTTGGGAAACTGTGAGGGTGACTAGGAGATATAGAACCTTGAACATAACAGCTCGTCAGGTAAAGGAGTAACACTGCCACCTGGTGGCCAAGAACTAGATTGCAAGGAGAGAGGCAGCGAGATAGCCAGGGATAGTGTCGGAAGAGTGGGGGGAGGGGGAACTTACAGATGGCCGTAGGCTGCTGGTGGACACGTGGCGGAGCCCTAGTGAGACCAGATATTACATATTTGCAGTAAAATACAATGTAACACAATTTAGTAACATGCACACACAAATCCTGGAGGCTTTCACAACACAGTACGAGTGGAGCACAGGTCTTGTAGATGCAACTTCAGGGGCAGGGTGACCATTAGAGCTGTGAGGTATCACTCAAGGGGTTGAGGATGCAACAGAGCAGGCTGTAAAGGTAGCAAAAGAAGGATTACATTTGGACTAAGAGTACAGGATGAGATTAGAGTTACTTAATAGGATATGTTGTGGATAATTATTCCTGTAATACCATATATGATTACAGGCACTCGAGCAGGAGAGTTTGTTTAGAGAACAGCTTTGAGGGAAACAGAGTAAGGGGAAGGAGGTCTAGAGGTTAGAGACAAGTATGGAAAAAACAGTGTAAAGGCTAAATATGTTGTAAAGGTTAGAGGCAAGTAAGGGAAAAACAGTAGTTCAAACACTGTAGGTGACTTGAATGTTGGAGTAAGTTTTACAGGTAATGGCAATGTTCTGCTGTTTAAGCACTTTGTAGAGTCTGTACAAGAATCTGATTTAAGCTGCGTGTTATTGATGGCATCTCTTGTGTTTGGTTTCATTAATTATGGGCGATTTCAACTACCCCACCATCAACTGGGAAAACTACTCATGTACCAACTCATTCACTCAACGTTTTCGGGAATTCATAAATTCCAACACCTTGGATCAGCTTGTCCACACCCCCACCAGAGTCAGCAATATCCTGGACTGGGTCATTACCAATATGGGTAACCGGTGTTCCACGCCAGAGGTCAACTCCTCGCTGGTCAGATCTGACCACAAGCTAATCACCCTAGACATCCATATCCCACCCCCACCCCCCCATTAAGGAAACCACCATCAAAAACGACTGCAAAGCCAACTTCATGCTTCTTAAGACAGAAGTGGCAAACTTTATGACACCCATGCGGACGGAAAATAGATGTATGACTGCTGAATCTTACACAAATGCACTGTATAAGCACATGCACGAGTGCATGGATTGTGCCATCCCCAACAGAATCAATATGCTATCCGCCAAAAAAAGGAAGCCAATCTGGTGGTCCCCTGCCATAAACAAACTCTACAACAGAAGGAAGAAGCTGTTGCAAAAAAAAGTCAAATCCCAAGATTGGAGGAACTCCCTGGTCAACTTCAGCAAGAAGCTGAGATCCCTCATAAAATCCTCCAAAGCCAGTTATGAAAATAAAATTGCCACTGATTCCAAAGACAGCCACAAAGCATTCCACAGCTATGTCAAGAATCTCAATGACAACACTCAGATCTGCTTTGAGCTACAGCACAATGGCACTAAATATACAGAAAGTACAGTTTTGTACCTACCATAAATGTAGATGTTCGAGTGCTAATACAGCTGCAGTCATAACAGATGGGTTCTCCTGCCGTCAGGTGGGTCCTCGGTCGGCCGAATTCCAAAGTCTAGGTCCGGCGTCGGTTGTCGTCGCTTCTTCCCTGACGTCAGTGCGACAGGGGTATAAAAGAACCAGCCGACGCCATTTTCTTCAGTTTTTCTTGCCCCAGATGTCAGGTGCCCCCAGAAAGAAGGCAATACATAAAATTATGTAATAATGCAATGCAATATAATCAAAGACCAGTAGTTGCAAGCAAATACACCATAAAAGAAGACCCCTAGAGGGGAAGGAGGGAGGGAAACCTGGACTGCAGCTGTATTAGCACTCGAACATCTACATTTATGGTAGGTACAAAACTGTATTATGTTCATCGTGCATACAGCTGCAGTCATAACAGATGGGTAGAATCCCAAAGCTAAGAAAGGGGTGGTAGGCACTAGGTGGAGCTAGGAGGAGCCAAAATGCCCTGCAAGACTGCAGTGGCAAAACCTGCTCTAGATTTGGAGTATAATGGTAGGTTGTAGTGCTTGGAGAAGGTATGCACAGAACTCCAAGTGGCTGCTTCTAAAATATCCTTGGTAGGAACTCCTCTGAGGAAGGCTGCAGAGGTGGCTGTGGCCCTGGTAGAATGAGTTCTAATGCCTGTAGGTACAGTTTTGCCATGAAAGGAATAGCAAAAGCGTATGCAGTGGGCTATCCATTTTGAGATTGTCTGTTTGGATATTGACTTTCCTTGAGCTCCTACCGCATAGGCCACAAAAAGCTGTTCTGATTTTCTGAAAGGTTTTGTTCTGTCCAAATAATGACGCAGTTGTCTGTGGATGTCCAGGGAATGCAGTAATCTCTCTCCTTTGTTTTGAGGATTAGGATAAAAAGTAGGTAAATGTATGGCCTGATTTAAAGCTACCCTGGATACCACTTTAGGCATAAAGGATGGGTTGGTATGTAATGAAACTCTGTCCTGATGGAAGATGATAAAAGGCAGGACAGCCATAAGAGCCTGTAGTTCTGAAACTCTACGAGCTGAAGTGATAGCCAGAAGAAAAGCTGTTTTCCAGGACAAATATTGTAAATCTGATGAGGCAGCTGGCTCAAAAGGAGGCAAAGTCAGTTTTTCCAGAATGAAATTAAGATCCCAAGCAGGTATTGGTTGTTTTCTTGGAGGTCTTAAATTCTTAGCCCCTCTGAGAAACTGTCTTAATAGAGGGTGAGAAAATAAAGGTGGATCAGTGTTGTATTCTGCAGAAATGGCTGAGGCATGGATTTTGATGGAGGAGAACGAAAGACCACTGCTTAGCAGTTCAGCCAAATATTGTAGTATTTGAGGTAAATTCAGTTTTCCAGGGCACTGGCCCTTTTTCTCATTCCAAACACAAAAAAATTTCCATTTTGCAGAGTAAGCTTTTCTAGTTGATGGCCTTCTGGCCTCCAAAATGACATCCTGCACCTCCTTGGAGAGCAGGGCCTGCTGCGATGTTAAGGAATCTTCCATGCGGCTAGATTGAGTGTTTTCAGTTGACTGTGAAGAGTTTTGAAGCTGTGCTGAGTCAGAATAAGAGGCATTAGAGGCAGGGTCCATGGTGGGGAATGCGTCAGGCTCCTCAGGAGTGGGTACCAGTGTTGCCTTGGCCAGTCCGGAGCAATGAGAATCATCTTTGGTCTGTCTGCTTTGGTCTTCAATAGGACTTTGGGCAGCAGAGGAAGAGGTGGGAAGGCATAAACTGTCATTGATGTCCAACTGAAAGAGAGAGCGTCCACTCTCCAGGCCTTTGGATGGAAGATCCTTGAGCAGAATTTTGTCAATTGATGATTTTCGTGGGAGGCAAAGAGATCTAGGTCTGGCCTTCCCCATTCTTGGATTATTTCTGTAAAAACTTTTGGATGCAACTTCCATTCGTGTGGATCTGTCATATTCCTGCTTAGGTTGTCTGCCAGTGTGTTTTCCTTGCCTGGCAAGTACTGTGCTTGTAGTTCCATTTGTAAGTCCATGGCCATGTTCCAAAGTGACATGGCCAGTCTGCATAGGGGATAAGAATGTGTTCCTCCCTGCTTGTTTATGTACCACATAACTGTGGCGTTGTCTGTTCTTATCAATAGCTGGCCTGGTTGTAGAAGGTCCTTGAAAGCTATAATAGCATTTATCACTGCTAGCATTTCTTTTTGATTGATGTGAAGGTGCTTTTCTTTTTGGGTCCATTTGCCCTGAATGCACCGGTCTGTCATGTGCGCCCCCCCCAGGCGTAGTCCGAGGCGTCTGTTGTGATGACTTGATTTGCTTGAGGCTTGCTGAATGGAAGACCTGTGCTTGTTTGGCATGCTTGAGCCCACCACAGAAATTCCTTTTGCAGACATGGAATTAGTGGTATTATTGTTTCCAAACTGTGGCTGTGTTGAGACCATATGTTTTTAGGTACCATTGTAGTTTTCTCATATGCAGCTTTGCACATGGGATTAGTAAGATGCAAGATGCCATGAATCCCAGAGCCTGCAGGATTTTCCTTGCAGTCAGCCTGGTGCAATTTGCCAGTGTTCTGAAATATTGAATTAGTTGCCCCTGCTTCTCTGGTGTGAGGTAGGCCATCTGGGTGTTTGCGTCCAAATTGGCACCCAGGAAAATTATCTTCCGAGAGGGTATTAGTCTTGATTTCTCTTTGTTGACTGTGTATCCTAGAGAGTTTAATAACATTATTACATAAGCCAGATGTTTCAAAAGAATGTGCTTGCTGTCCGCTTGGATCAGGCAGTCATCCAAATAAGGGTATATTTGTATCCCTTGAAGTCTGCAGTAGGCAATTACTGATGCCAGGCATTTTGTGAATACTCTGGGCGCAGTAGATAAACCAAAGGGCAATGCAGATAATTGATAATGGGTTGAACCTGCAAGAAATCTGAGGTATCTTCTGCAATTTTGTCTGATTGGGACATGCAGGTATGCCTCCTTGAGGTCCAGTGTTACCAGCCAAGACTCCTTGCCCAGCATGGGAAGAAGTTGCTGTAGAGTGAGCATCTTGAATTTTGGTACGAGTAGGAATGTGTTTAGGATGGAAAGATCCAAAATAGGTCTCCAATCTTTTCCCTTCCTTGGCACCAGAAATAGCCTGGAATAAAAACCTTGACCTTGTTCATGTGTAGGTACCTCTTGAATAGCTTTCATGCTTATAAGACCTGAAATTTGCTTTTGTGCCTCTGCCCTTTGATTGTGTGGCAGGTTTGGCATGCCTTTCATTTTTGGAAGGGTATGAAAATGGAATTTGTAGCCTCTGTTTATAATGTTCAGGATCCATTTGTCCTTTGTGACAATATGCCAATTTTTTGAGAATAGTGCCAGCTTTCCTCCTAAGGGGGCTGCCATTTGAGATCTGGTTGGCATGCAAAGGGGAAAGTCATTGGTTTTGCTTTCTGAAAGATTGCGAGTTGTCCTCACCACCTCTTTGTGTAGGAGCTTGCCATTGTCTGCCTCTGTACGAGCCTTGTGTTTGTCCTCTGCCCCTCGGGTGCCTGTATCTGCCTCTTTGGGGTCTGTCTGTGGCAGGAAAGGACCAGTTTTTGGAAGGCCAATTTCTACTAAAACGTGGGGGTTGAATCTGCAGAAATTCTTTCACAGTTTGCAATTATTTAGCCTTTTCCTCCATTTTCCGTAATACTTCCTCAGCATTTGCCCCAAATAGTACATCCTTTTGAAGAGGGGCGTCTAATAATTTAGCTTTGACATGATCAGGCAAGGCTTGTTCCTTGAGCCAGGCATGCCTATGTATGACTGAGCCTGTAACAGCAGCTCTACATGAGGCCTCTAGAGCATCAAAACCACATTGTAAGGTATGTTTACCCACTTGTTCTGCACTATGCATCAAATCCTGCAACTCCTTCATGTCTGGTTGTTCAGGTTGTGACATTTTACTTTTCAATTGAGATAACAGAAACTGTTGGTATTTTAGCATATGAAACTGACAGTTTAAGGCCCTCATGGATAAGGTAGCCGAGGTATATACCTTTTTTCCCCAACTTTCTAAGGATCTGGAATCTCTCGGAAGGCAATGGGTTTTGGCAATGGAGGCCTTAACTCCCTTGGGCCCCTGTGAGATGGTTTCTAGGTCAGCAGCATGGCTTTTGTATAGAAATTGGTGTGAGTCAGGAACCCTGTAGTACCTGTCAGGCTTAACTGGAGCTGGAGGAAGAGAGTCCGGGTTAAGGCAGGCCTCCGAGTAAACATCATCTAGGATGTCCAGGACAGGAGGTATAGCCAGAGGCCTGTGCTGGGGTAACAAAAGAAATTCCCTGAGCCTTTTCTTGGAATCTGAATAATCCTGGCCTTCCCAGTGAAAGTGTCCCCTTAAGGTATGCAGAGTTTCACCAAATGAGTAATCCTCAGGGGGGGATACAGAAGGAATAGATTCCTCTGCATCAGAGTCTTCAAATGGGGAGTAAGACTGTTCCTCATAATCAGAGTGCTCTGAAATAATGGAGCCCTGATCAGAGGAGGGGGAATCTTCCTCCACTCTGGGTCTTTTGTCTGGAGGTGGCTGAGAACCTCTGATTAGAGTAATTAAATCCTCAGCCATTTTAAGCATCTGTTTCTTAGGCATGGGGCCTGGAGATGGGCCCTGTGTAGCTGGTCTCTTAGGGTGCATGGTAGCTTTAGACTTGGTGAAAGCCTTGATGGAGAAAGAAGAGGAAGGTCTGAAGACACCTTGAGTGGAGGTGGACCTATCCACATTCTGTGTTTCAACGCCAAGCGTGGCTTCGGTATCTGTAGTCAGGGTGTGGGCCAAGGAGCCTGCAACCTCAGGTACAGGAGACACCACCAAAGATGTGTCGTCGGTAATCAGGGGCTGCGTAGGTGCCTCGCTGAGAACCGGACCATGTGTAGTCGGCTTTGGCGTGGTGTCGGTAGAGGCCGTGGACCTCGAGTGTCGGTCCTTGTCTTTGCATTTTTTAGACAAAACCGGAGTCGGAGTATCCGACGACATAGTATAGTTAAATGCTTTCCCAAAATAATGCTGGGCGAACTCCGCACGACACTTAATAGTGCATTTGTTGAATGTAGCACAAAAGCGACAGACCGAGACGTCGTGGTCTGGGCCTAAACAAGGTATACAGAGGGAATGGAAATCCTTATGCGGTATTTGCTTCCCACAAGAAATACAATTATTAACTTTGTCTGACATCGGTCTGAGGCAAGAAAAGTTTCAACGGGTACTTAGCTTTTAAGAAGACTTCGGTTCCAAATTTTTCGTAATCTCAGGAGCTGGCCGACCGGCACTTGCGAACTGCTTCTGCTTCGGGCACCGCGCGGCAAGAAAGACTGAAGAAAATGGCGTCGGCTGGTTCTTTTATACCCCTGTCGCACTGACATCAGGGAAGAAGCGACGACAACCGACGCCAGACCTAGACTTTGGAATTTGGCCGACCGAGGACCCGCCTGAAGGCAGGAGAACCCATCTGTTATGACTGCAGCTGTATGCACGATGAACATCCAACCGATATTGCCAACATCCTGGCAGATAAGTTCAGTGCTACCTTTACCACTGTCTCACCCTCCAAAGGGCCCATCTTAATACCAGAAGAATGCAAAGGATCTGTAATCACGGATGAACAAGTAAAGACCGCACTCTCCACATCCAAGAACACAGCATCCATGGGACCAGAACTACAGAACAAACTGGCACCCCACCTAAGTATCATGTTCAATCATAGCCTCACCTCAGGCTATGTGCATACTGAATGGCGCACAGTGACTGTTATCCCACTCCACAAAGGGGGTGCCACTACGGACCCCGGAAACTACTGCCCCATTAGTCTGATGAGCCTGGTCTGCAAGGCCATGGAACATATCTTGGAGCTTATAAAAAAAGACATAGGTAACCCCATTCAGTTTGGGTCTGTAAAAGGTAGATCATGTCTACTAAACCTGATTGACTTCTTTGAAGCAGTCACTAGAGCCGTACACGAGGGCAAGGTAGTGCACACAGCCTATCTTGACCTCACCAAGTTTTTTGATACCATCCCCCACTCTGGAATTATAGATAAACTTACTAAACTGGGAATAAATCCCTATGTCACAAGATGGGTGGCCAACTGGCTCATTCACAGAACCCACACAGTAAAAGTAGCCAACTCCAAGTCCGACTTCAGACCAGTGACGAGTGGAGTACCGCAGAATTCGGTCCTGGGCCCTCTCCTGTTCTGCATCACTTTTCTGAAGTGAAGGCCAACACAGGAGGTCTTTGGCTAACAAAGTTTGCAGATGACTGGCGCAGTGGTGCAGCGGTAGCATTGTTGCCTCACAGCAAGAGGTTCTCTGGTTCTATTCTCGGCTGGGGTGCCTTCTGTGTGGAGTCTGCATGTCCTCCCTGCATTCGTGTGGGTTTCCACCAGGTGCTCTGGTTTCCTCCCACGTTACAAAGACATGCATCTGGAGCCTTTCTCCCCGGGCCTCCGCTGAAAATTGGCTTTGTTCCAAGTCGGAGTTTCCCGGTTAACAAATGTTAAATAAATAAATAAATAAATGACTGCAAACTGGGGAGCCATAATAGAATTACCTAATGATGTAGACATTCTACAAAAGGGCCTCACAGAGACAGATGCTTGGTGTCAAATTCATGGCCTCAAGCTCAATGCCAGGAAGTGCACTGTCATCCCCTTTGGGAAAAACTCGGTACCCATGAATTGCCACATAGGTGGTAGCTCACTAAACACTAAAAGTGTGATAAGAGACCTCAGGACACAGGTGGACAGTAGATTCTCCTTTGATAACCACATCGCCACAGTAGTCAGGAAATCCTTCTACGTGGCACACCTCATCACAAAAGGATTCTCCTCTAGAAAAAAGGAGGTCATTGTTCCTCTTTACTCATCTCACATCAGACCCATTATAGAGTACAATGCCCCATTTGGCATGTATCTCAGAAGACACCTAAAACAATTGGAAAGGCCACAGAAATACCTCGCTAAGAGGATTACCGGCCTCAAACAGATGCCATACGCAGACCATCTCAAAAAACTCCAGCTCTACTCCATCGCATATCGCCTACTCAGAGGCGATCTCTGCCTAACATAGAAAGCTATGTCAAACCCAGAGTTGTTGGACATGCTACACTTAAAGAAATCCCAATCTCTCTGAACCACACACTCCAGGGACCTAAACCTTGTCACCACAATAGACAGAACATGCTGGAGGGATAGATTCCTGTCCCAGAGACTTCCCATACTCTGAACAAACTACCCATTCATGTCAAGCAAAGCTCCTCATTGGCCCTCTTTAAGAAAATTTTGACGACTGGATTGGAAATAGAAAATTCATCCTGGGGATCACTTTTGTGGCACTGCGTGACAGGGCACAGGAAAATAATTTTCTTGGGTGGCAAAATCCAGGGAACCTTTTTGGCTAGGCTTATATAGGCCCGAGGGCCAATAGCCTAGTACCTACGTATGAACCTATGAAGTGGAGAAATTTAAGTGGACAGTATGTGTTTGATGTGCTTCTTGTTTCCATGCTGTATGGTTTATATAGTGTAAAGCTTTCTATTATACTCTTAATTGTTTTACAGATTGCCAGTTTTCCTGCACTCTGAGTGTGCAGTAATTTCAGTGTGTGTTTGTGTTAATGGAGGAGTGTTATTTACATTGCTGACCGGCTATTTTTTCACTGATTGCAGGGGAGTCTGGTATTCTAGGAGGTTTACCATGCTCGTTTTGCTTTGCAGGATTTTAGCTCAACTGAGAAGATGTGGTCATTGTTGAAGGTTTTAATGTGGCTTATTAGATAGGTATTTTTTATACAATATTTATTGTGTTTTCCTTTTGTAGATAGTGACATTAATGTTTAAAATTAGTTTTGTTGAGGGTTGTGAAACTGGACTTGTCACTTCACCTCCTGGTGCTGTATGTGGCAGTGTTTATGGCCATGTTTTATTGCTCAGACACTGGGTAGGTTTTTCAGCTGGCTCAACTGAAACAAAAGTCCGCTTCACACAAAAACATGGCTCCAGTGAGACATTCTGGTACATGCTTACAAGCCTAATGAAGGATGCTACAGAGATTATTTAAATTCTTTTTCATTATTTATGTCAAATCTTGAATTTGGAGTATATGTTGTAGGAAGAAATCAGGGATAACATTTAAATATCACCCTAATTCGTGTTAGTAGGAGAATAACCAGATTTGCAAAAACATGGATTTCCTAAAGACTGAGAAGTATGAAACTCTAACGTCTGACATCATGGACTGAAGTATGAAACTCTAATGTCTGTCATCACAGACTGACTGTAATCTTCAGTGATTTACTAGAAAATGAAAACATTTTATAAGGAGGAGGGTACTAGTATGAGGCAAAACCAGGGATAGTTGAGCAGTATGAAATAGTTAATGACCAGTAATATTGCTTTCATAGTTTTTCAGTCAGATGATTTTTGTTGTGGTGTGGGTGGCCAGTTATTTCCACAGATTTCCTTATCTGGCCGTAATTTTTACCTGTTTTTTATTTGGGCAGTTGTTGTAATCACAAATTGTACATTATATTATGTTACATTACATAACATTATATTAGGAGGGTGTAGGCACATTAAATACTTGTAAGGACAAGGTCAAGCTTGATATTTGTTTACTGATGCCTGACTACAGGGAAAGTCTAACTAGGTAGGTGTCCATTTTTATTGGAGACCCAGGGAGAAAAGTTCCACAGTATTTCAAACACATTTTGAAAACAATTTAAAAAGCCGCAAAGATAAAATAAAACATCTACAGTTTACATAATTATACCAGATTGGACATGGTGTGACAACATTACTTAAAACAAATGTAACTTATATATAAAATAATTTAATTAATGGATGCATTTTACACACTTTTTTGAATTTAAAAGTCAACTACTATAATGCATACAGGAAATGTAATATGAAATTAGGGAAAATAAGTTATTACATATCTAGATAAAGTTAGGAAGTAAATGAAAAGTGGGAGTAAGGAGGTATAAGGTATGAAAAGGAACTTGTTCATATTTAGGAATATCATTACCCTGAGGTTGAGCAAAAACAGGTTTTGGCTAAGAACTATTTCAGAATTGTTTTGAAGGATTAGAGGGAGGCTACTGACCTGATGAACATAGGTAAGGAGTCCCAGGCCTTAGCAATATGGTATAAATATAGATCATGCCCTGCAGATTTGATAGGGCTGTGAACAGAAATCACTGAATCATAATGATGGAGTACATAGTTGTGTAGAATGGGATTTAGTGCTAGACAAGCAGATGATTGCTGGCTAATGTTGCAGATGAGAAGAAACTCTGTACATTTTAGCTGATGGGTTAGTTCTAACCAATTTAGGCTTCTAGTGCTATAGAGTAGTGGGATTCTGAAATGGACATTTGCTGCAAATTTAGCCACTAGTCAATAACATTGCTCAAATTCTGCTTGTTGTGCTGCCTGGAATTTAGTAACAATGGGTGCTCCATAAACTAGTGAAGGGAGGTGCTAAGCAGTGGCAAATGCAGCTTTAGTTGTGTTGGTGAGAATGTTTTTGGATTGCAAACATTCCAAGTTTTTGGTGTGAGTTTTTCTACGCATTTTTATATGTGCATGTCAAATGTAAGATAATAGGTTCATAGGTAAGGTAAGTACTAGGCTAGCTACTCTACTCTTGCAACCATTTTATCAAGCTAATTTCCATTTTTGTATTTGAAATAACCTATCCCTCTTGGTTATAGATTGGCCTTACCTGTCCCATGGTTGTTAATTACATATTACCCCTAATGAGAATAACTGGGATCTGGGATCATACCACAGATAATCCTAGTGAAAAATGTATTTTTGTTATTGTAGTTATTATGGTGCTGCTTACTGTGATGGATTTGAAGTCTTCTTAAGACACTCTGTCTTGCTGGCTGGATTCTGCTAAAATCAAAGTCTGCTTATAGTTGCATTCACAGTCTGTTGCATACAGAAACTTGCAGAATATATACTGATGATACTTTGCAGCATCAACTCAGAGCAGTAACAAATAACTTTTATAATAAACCATACGGACTCACGTTTGGGCTTCAAGTACTGTTCCACATTACTTCTCATATAGTACAGATGATGTGAGAGATATAACATTTACGTCAGGACAAATGTGTCCCTACCAATACCCCTAATATAACTGGATTTAATACAGACTTTATATATTTTTTTAGTTAAGCACTCCCTCTTGGTTTTGAAAGATACTGCCTTGATGACACAAATGCTGACACATCTGTTCTTGTGCAAATGCTGATAAGTGCAGAAAAGCATATTTTTAAGGAAATGCCTTGTGGATAAACTTTCTTAGAAAAGCATATTTTTCAAGGAAACGCCTTGTGGGTAAACACATGTCCTGTTGTCCATTCTTTAACGAAAGCAGATTAGGTTTTTTTCTGATATATCCTGTTTTTTTACATTCTTGATAAGTCTGTAAGAAGTCAGCTTTCTTGATGTGTGTAATACACTCATAAGCAAGTTCCTTAATTTTTTAAACCAGTCATTTAGTATGGATGGTGATCACATATTACTAAACTCTGTTTCTGCATTTAAGCAAGCTTTATTTTATACCTTATTTATGTTACATATTTGTAACATAATTACTTTCAACCTTAAAGCCTTGTTGAGCATATTCCTACACCTAGGGTAAAGCATTTAGAAGTTGCATCTGCCCATTTGTAGTGCATTAGGCAGTTCTATGCTAAATTTTCTGTTTCCTATCCATTTATCTAAGTTGCACTTGAAAATGGACAGGGGTGAACTTTATTTTATGTGGATGGAAAGTCTGTTCCATTGCAGCAGTATCCTCTGCAAAACATACCTATCCCTCAAAACTGTTCTATTAATGTTGCAGAAGAGGTTTAGATGCCTAGGCAAAATATTTCTGATGTCATTCGACTTACTGACGTGCAGCAAATTCATCAATAATGGGTCAAAGGATGCCTTCTATGTCAGACACATGTCATGTCTTAGGCGACTGTAGGCTATAGAGTATAATCACGGGGGTTTCAATTGGTCCATGTAGGCACTGTTGTTTAGGCCTTGTATACTTTTAGTAAGTTATCTTTGTGGGAACTTTAGTTGTTGCATGTGTCTGAACAGGTACATGCCAAAAGGGCATTATGTCCCACTGTACTCATCCCTCATTAGACCCATTATAGAATACAATGCCCCATTTGGTATGCACCTCTCAAGACATCTGCAACAACTGGAAAGGCTGCAGAAATACCTCACTAAAAGAATCACAGGCCTAAAGCAGATGCCCTATGCTGACTGTCTTAAAAAACTCCAGCTACACTCTGTCGCATATTATCTACTCAGAGATGATCTCTGCTTAACATACAAGGCCATGTCAAACCCAGAGCTACACTTAAAAGAAATCCCAATCCCTCAGAGCCACACAATCCAGGGATCTAAATCTTGTCATCACAATAAACAAAACATGCTGGAAGGATAGGTTCCTGACCCAGAGACTCCCCAGACTCTGGAATAGACTGCCCACACATGTCAAGCAAAGCGCCTCTTTGGCCCTCTTGAAAAGGAACCTTGATGATTGGACGGGAGAAAGGAAATTCACCCCGGGGATCATGTCAGTCACCCTGCTAGACAGGGGTCCAGGGAAGTAAATAGTGTGGGAAGAAATAGCCAGGGAATTGTTACGGCTAGGCTAGTATAGTCCCTAGGGCCAATAACCTAGTACCAACCTATGAACCTATGAACCTATGTGCAATGACTGTCCCAATGAAGACGGAGTAAAGGGGGTCAATGGCATCTCTAGATCTAGACACAATCCCTTTGTTTATAATCTGTGCAGTATAGAAGGCCTTTCTTACAGCCACAGTTACATGTTGGTCAAAAGTGAAGTCACTGTCCATATAAGTTTCCAAATCATGACCAACTGGGTCAAGTCTGAGGGGCATATTGTCAGTGTGGTAGTTCCCAGGGGTAGATGACTTCCCAAAAGATACAGTAATGCATTTTTTGGTATTTAGCTTCAGACCATGATTTTGACACCAGTTATTTAGTTGAGACAAATCTCCCTGCAGGATGGCCAAGTCATTTGAGGATTTAGCAACTGCTCCTAGCTTGCAGTCATCTACAAACTTAGCTATCATCATCCACTTTTATCATTTCTGTTAGTATTATCATTATTATTATTATTCGGTATTATTTATAATCATCCACTATTCTTCCTCATTATTTGCTATTAGAAGTGACTTCAGATGGTGTATTATTAATTTAGAGGATTTTAAATGGTGTTTTTCATTTTCATGTGAGAGCTCTGGTGGAAACAGTAGTATTTTGGGGGGTGAACATTAGTTGTGAGTTACAAAACCAAGTTTCAGTGTCTGTTACAGCTTCCTGAGTATTTTTTTGGAGATGTGCCAAGTTATCTGACAGACCTATGAGTGTGAAGTCATCAGCTATGTACTAGGGAAGCCTGTTGTGTGGATCAGCGGACGGTGTTGGTGTGTTAAAGAGTAGGAGACCAAAGATGGAGTGTCATTCTGCTGATTGATACCTATTGGACAAGTAGCTTTTAAACTATAGAAGGGTGCTTCGTAACCGACCTTATGTGGACATAAGTAGAAGCTTGCTGTGACAAATTGTGTTGAAGGCTTTAGACAAATATAGAAATAAGGGTGAGACTAGTTTGTTATCTCTTTCTTTATTAACAATATCTATGAGGGTTAAAAGTGCAGTGTTAGTACTATGGGAGGTATGGAAGCCATGTTTTTCACATATTTCAGAGAGGGTGGGTTTAGCATGATGGTTAAGGTCTTCACCTCATAAACACAGAGTACACGGTTTGATTCTGACTTCAGGGCAATTAGCCTACTATTCTCCCATGAACCTAAGATTGCTATAGGTTTTTTTATTCGACCCATTGCTCCTCCTACTACTATTGGAATTCTCTGGTCAGTTTTACCCACATTGCTCTTGTTTCTGCCTGTAAATCTTGATATGTTATGACTTTGTGTCTTGCTGTACTTAAGACAATGTAATGGTAATGTGTAGCAACTTTAATGATCAATGCTACTTTTGTTTTTGTTTTTTTTTCATGAACTACTATATCTGGTGTTCTTGCATCTACTTTTTTGGACGGTTGGTAATTTCTAATCCAATCTAATGTACAGTTCAGCATTCTCTATAATTCTTTGTGGCCCATTTACTCAATGCTTCTCAGCTACTGCTGTATTGTGGTGTTTGTACAATCTTCAATGGAAAAATCTTCCCACACTATTATGTCTTTCATTGTATAGGCCCTCTGCCATAAGTGTATTACACCCAGCAACAAGGTATGTGACTCTTTCTAATTCTTTTTTTTTTACAGAACCTACATTTGCCTGCTTCTCTCACATGTTCAATGGACTTTGTAAAGTAATGTCTATAATCTAAAAGAATGTAATGTAACTTCCTTCTATTGTATATAGGCTCATAAGTTCATAGGTAAGTACTAGGTTATCTGCCCAAGGGCATTTATAAGCCTAGCCAGAATGTGTTGGCTTTCGCCACCCCCTTAGATTAGTTCCCTGTGCCTCTGTCCAGCAAAGCCATTAGTTCCCTCTGCCACTGTCCAGCAGAGCCACTGCAGTGATCCCCGGGGTAAATTTTCTGTTTCCCATCCACCCATCAAGGTTTCTTTTTTACTATTGCCTATATTGGAGTTTTTCTCCCCGGGCCTCTACTGAAAATGGACATATATCCAGTTAGACCAGCCCGGTCAACAAATGTAACATAAAATAAATAAATAAAATAAAATTGTAATCCACTATACTAGACTGCTATTATCAACCTTTCATCCTCTGGTTTCAACTCACATCCTTATCAACACGGGATTTTCCAGGTGATCTCTATACTTCTTAATATATTTGTGGCTTTTCCACATTTTCTTTCTCCTCATCGGATCGTTCTTACATTCTTTCCTTTGCTTTTTCGCACATTCTCTTGCTGTATGATTTTTGTCGACTTCTGGTTTGATTTCCATTCCTGCTTGCCAATTGAATGATTCTGCCAAACTAAGCAGAGTGCTCATCTTAGACTTTATCTCCTCATGTTTTAAAACTTTTAAGATGGTTTGGATCTGATGAGGTCAGCAAATATGTATGCAGTCCCACTGCTGCAGATCTATACATGAAGTCAGTTTTGAGGCGGCCTATACCTCCTTCAGAACATGGAGTATATAATCTTGGTATAGACTGGCATTTATATTTCATTTGGTACATTTTTATTGTTTTCTGTCCAACTGATCCAATACCTTTTGGAAACAGCTAATCACTCCAAAACTGTAAGTTAATACAGGATGGGTAAATCGGTTTATGGCTCAGACTTTATTCCTAGATGTCATGGTTGAGTTTTCTTTTTTTAACAAGAAACATCTTTATTAAATTATCTCTTATGACAGAGACAATCGTACATTTATATAAATGAAAACAAATCACACTGACATATTTTTAGTTGCAAACATTATACATCACTTATCATCTATCCAGTCATTGTCAGTCAAACATTACATAGCTCATTCAAATCCTCCCTTATTTTAAACCTCATTCCTCCTCCAAAACATTTTTCAGCATGTACTGTTCCCACAATTCTCATTTTAAAGTCTGCCATCTCATTACACTCCCAAAATATATTCCCAATTACCTCTTTCTTCCCCATCATGCCTCCAACATTTGATATCTATCCGTCTCCAAAAACAGAGCTTTCTATGGCTCGACAGTGTATCCTTCTTTGAGGGCCTCCCAAGAGTTACACTGCTGGGTATTCTGCAAGTATGTGTGTGTCTATCTGAACTGTCCAGATTTAGTCACATACCCCGGGATTCATGAAGCTTGCGCCAGGCGCAGGCATAGCATTGGCGATCTAATGCCAAATATGGCCACCGAGCGATTCAGGTATGAGCTGTTTCCACGTGCACTACCAGCATACGCCAAAGCTGCGCAGCTCCCAGTGCATGTATGCTAATTACCCCATGTGCAGCAGTGTAGCATGCAAATGAAGGTATATAGAGATTCATGAAGTGGTGCAGGCATAGCGTAAGCATGCAGAAATGTAAACCAAAAAAAAAAAACGGTTTACATTTTTTCAAACATAAAATCAGAGCCATGAAAGCGGACCAAACTTACGTATTATAATGTTAATATATGCCAAGGGCTAAATATATAGCCAATGGCATAAAAAAACATGCACAACACATAAAAAATAACATTTAATGTCATGGCCACACTAACGCAAAGTAAAATCGCAGTGCATCGGTGTGCAAACAGGATCACAATGAAAATATATGTTTATGTCATAAAACTGCAATGTAACACATTTCATGAATTCCCCATAACAGTCAATGGCATGCATGCTACACCACAACCATGGCGCAAGGGTTGCTAAGGGTCTGTGACAGTGTTCCGCGCGGTATCTAGGAATTAGTAGTCAATGCCATGCAAATGAGTCAAGTAATGCTGAATCGCAAAATCCCCACCAGCGTAAGGATGTACCACGCAGTGTAGCAGTACAACTCTGAGGTGTGGCCTGGAGATAAACATGACATCAAGAGAGGGGTGCGCCACCTTAGCTGTAAGCACATTGAAGCATTGCTAATCTGGGTTGCCTGTTGCTAAACAAAGCCGCAGGATAGGGGTGTGAAAGTAGCCATAGCTTTGCTTAGCTGAGAGCACACAAGGTAACCAAAAGTTCATGTGAACGTGGATGAAAACACACTCGAAACCCGGTAAATGGCTGTGTACGACGCACACCATAGCTGAAACAGGAAGGATACGGGAAGACAATAAGGAAATGCTGCAACATGGCAATTGGAGTACAAATGAGTAATTAACACCTAGGAACTCACAGTGGGCCATTGACAACAGCTAACAAGGCTGCTAGCAGCTTCCTGCAGAAGAGGAAAGGGGTGGTGCCATACTGCAAAGAAAAGAGAACTGTCACAGCAGAACAAAGCAAACTTGCAGTAGATCAGCAACATAACACATTTCGCAACACAATCCTGGGTTGGGAAAGTACAAAACAAGAAAGCAGGCAGCTGGATGCATGCCTGACAATGGGAGGGGAATCGGGTTGAAAAGTGAAGTAAAGGGCAATAGATGAATCACGGCAGCCAAGCGTAAGTCAACACCAAAGGCCCCACAATTGCAGTACCTGCTGTAAAACCAATAATTAAGATACCCTGCAGCTGGCATTGCACATACACACCCAATTACACTAGCAGCATCCATTGCACAATAGTATAAAGTGTGAAAGCCCCACACACACACACTTGTGTATTCCAAGACACTCTGCACCATTGGTGTATACAGACAGGGAACTTTTAATATGTACATGTTAGGGGCTGCCATAGCTTTGATTCACCAGCATGTGTTGGAGACTGACGGTGGTGTGGAGGATGATGCTGACAACCATCTCAGGCACCAGACGAGAAGAGTGTTCAGACCCAGGGTAACCTGCCAGGGGCTACATGATCTGGAGATAGTAGAGCATTACAGGGTGGACAAGGACACCATACAGCAACTTGTTGAGCTGTGCCGGCCACAACTCAGAGTCAGAAATAACAGAGGGGAACCCATCCCAGTGGACACGAAGGTATATGTAAGCTTGAGAATACTAGCCACAGGTACCTTTCAAAGGCCAACTGAGAATATCATGGGGATCTCACAGGCATCAGCATCCAGGGTACTCCACCAGTTCCTGGATGCCATGTTACCACATGCCAATGAGCACATATACTTCCCCCGAATGCAGGAGGAGTTGGCCAGCAATATGCGTCTCGTCCACCTTGTGGCAGACTACCCGGAGGTACTGGGTACAATAGACCGCACACACATACACACATCAAGACACCACCAGTGAGCAGGGTAGGTGCTACATAAACTACAAGGGATACCTCTCCATCAACTGCCAGGTCATGTGCAATGCCCAGGGCATTATCATGGATGTGTCTGCTGGCAGGCCTGGAAGTTATCATGACTCCCACATCTGGCATGCCTCACAGCTGTATCAGGTATTTGCCAGGGGGGACATCCCATATGGACACCTGGTGGGAGATGCTGGCTATGCACTGGAACCATGGATGATGACTCCCATCAGAAATGCACACACAGTCACGCAAAAACGCCATAATAAGGCACACTCAGAAACCAGAATCATCATACAGCATGTGTTTGGGATGCTGAAATCACAGTTC
Source organism: Protopterus annectens (assembly GCF_019279795.1). Taxonomy (NCBI): domain Eukaryota; kingdom Metazoa; phylum Chordata; order Ceratodontiformes; family Protopteridae; genus Protopterus; species Protopterus annectens. The sequence goes on along the minus strand of NC_056729.1, from coordinate 244,502,460 downwards.
CGTTGCTTGGACATATCTCGTGGAGCCTTTCAGTACTCTCCAGGCACGTGTGCCCACATCTTCATAGTATGTGCCATGCTACACAATATGATCCTGCGGAAACAGCTGCAGTAGGGACAGAATGGTGAAGGCCCTCACAGCCCACCACCATTGCCAAGGGCCCCACAGGTGCAGAGGGACTCAGACCATGAACACCCTGTGCCAGCCCCAGTAGGCAGACAGAGGTGTGCCCAGTATGACCATGCCTTGGCAAAGAGGGAACATATACCATACACACTAACAGTGTAGGCACTTATGGACTGACACCCTTCTCCATCTGCACACACAGCAAACATGGATGGCACACACACACAACCACCTGTAAATTGTCATGTATAGGTGGTCTACTGTGTGCATCCTACATAGGCAGCCCTCAACTATTGTACACACAACTGCCATTGGCACAAGGTAAGTCAATACCTGAACAGTAAATTAAGCTATCAGCATGTGTCCATACTGTATGTATAGGTTCATAGATACATAGGTAGGTACATGCCTAACTGCCCGAGGCCAGTGATAAGCATAGCAAAAATGTGTCTGCTGTCGCCACCCCATTGATTAACTAACTGTCCCTTTGTGGAGCAGAGCCAATTGCAGGATCCCTGGGGTGTATCCACTGTTCCCCACCCACTCTGCAAGGATTCCCTGGAGTGTTAGTGAGGGTTTCCGTACAATGTAATCAGGGATGTAGTTCCAAATAATGGGGAGTACCCATGACAGGAATCTGTCACTCCAGCATCTTCCAGTTATGGTTGTGGCAAGGTGTAGCTCATTACGGTGTGTGGCTCACTGTGACATGGATGCTCATAGGTGGAGCATATCCATTAAGTCTGACTTGGACATGGCTTTGTTGGCCAGCAAATATCATCTCTGAGTAAATGAGATGCCACTGAGTAATGCATGAATTTATGCAGTCTGGCAGCATAGGACACATGTCTGAGGGCATTATCCCTCTATGCGAGGTACGTTCATGGCCCTTCCAGCTGTCAGATGTGTCTCCTGAGGTACAGCCAAAATGGGTTATCATACTCGATAATGGGATTGATGACTGATGAGTAAAGGGGCACAATAACCTAAGTCTGTTTAGATGTGAACCCTTAAGTAATTAGATGGCCTACACAGATGGCTGTCCTAACTACTTTGCACATATGACTGTCAAAGGAGAGATCACTATGTAATGTAGTCCCCACATATCCATTATGTCATCTGAATTATACTGTCTGCCACTCATGTGTTAATATGTGTGTGCATAGTTTCCCAAAATGGAATGACCATGCAGTATGTGGCATTTAGCTGGAGGCCATCACTCTGACACCCTGTGTTGGTCTATGTGAGGCCCCTTGAAGGATGTCTGTGACAGCTGGACTGTCAGTTATGGCTCCCAGTCTGCAGTAATCACCAAACACAGCCTGCTGTAGTCCATCTGTGTTAGCCCGTACCTCTGAGAAGTATATGGCAAACAGTAGGGGTCCCAGGACTGAGTCCTGTGAGACACCAGTTGTGACTGGTCAAGAGTTGGACCTGGAGGCTGCTAGGCTTACCATGTGGGTTCTGTGTGCAAGCCTTTTGGCAAACCAACCTGTGATGCATGGGTGTATGTACTGGCTGGTGAGTGTAGAAATAATACCTGAGTGGGGAATGGTGTCAAAACCCTTGGCGAGGTCCAGGTAGTATGTGTTAACTACCACACCCCACACCTAAAGTCTAGGTGGCTGTAAGATGTCAAACTGGTTCAGTAGGCATGATCTGCACTCAATCAAGGTGACCTAGGTTGGGTCAAGTGTCTGGAGGTTACCACTGTCTATGTTAATGAGTGCCATGAGGATGCGCTCCATAGCCGTGCAGATCAGGCTACTCAGGTCTATGGGGTGGTAGTTACCATGGTCAGTTGTGTCACCACCTTGGTGAAGTGTAATAGCTGTTGCCATGCACCAGTGAATGGCCATGTAGCCTGTGTAGAGGCTGATGTTGAATTGCTATATTAGGCGGGGGGGTCATTTTGTCTTCTAGTGTCTGCAGGATGCAGTTTGGGACACCATCTGCCTCTATTGATGCTCTGTCATGCCATTTGAAAGGGCCATTACCACCTGTATGTCTCAGATGTCTGGGATACTGTATGTTTTGGGTATTGTTGTGTGCCCAGTAGGGGGTGAAGCTTGCTCTGAATGTATCATCAAGTGTGTTGGTGATATCAGTAGGGTCAGTATATTCAGTGCAATATTGCACCAGCACAGTGCAAATCTGTGTGTTACTGCTTACATCCTTGACATAGCCAAAGAAGCCTTTGTGGTCATATTCTGAATCCATGCCTATTTACCTGTGGATGTCAGCCTTGGATGATTACATGAGTAACATAAGTATCTTGCTAATACTGGTCATGGACGTCTGCATGTCTTGGGATTTGCTGTTGTTCTGGACTACTGCACTACTTCTGTTGTATAGCCTGTATAATGCAGGGGTTCAGCAGACTGGTGTCCTTGTGTAGGAGTAGCTAGTCCTGGTTTACCATTGATGGCATGACCCATACATCTTTGTAGGTGCTTACAGAGTGCATTCGTAATTCTGTCTGTATCTTGAGCAGTGTCATCCCTGAGCGTGGGGGCTGTGAACCCTCCCATCTCTGCCATTAGTACTGTGAATGTAGCTGTAGGAAAGGTATTCACTGTGTGTTCCTTGGGTGGGGGAGATGGTTGGGAGTAGAAATCATCAGTGAATAGTTCATGGTCAGATCTAAACAGTGACCGGTTTACCTCTGCTGTAGTGCACCTATTGCACATGTCAGTGATTATCACTTCTAGTATGTCTTAACCTCCCGTTAGTCCATCTACCAACTGATACAGGCCATATGAGGTGATAAATCCCAGGAAGTGCTGTGCATGGAAGTGAATACACGAGTAGGTTATCCAGTTAAGTGTAGGGTAGCCGACATTGACCAATAACAGGGTGCCTGGTAGGACTGTCATGTTTACCACTGTCTCCAGATAGTTGTAGTGGTGCTCCTGGGTCATGGAGGGTTATCTGTAGCAGCTCACATTTTGCATTGCAGTCGTGGCTGATGTTAGCTGCACATGGATGACCACAGAGGTATCATGCTGCCCCACTAACGTGGAGGTGTAGGTATCCCCGATGAATATGGATACACCCCCTCCATGTCTGTGCCAGTCCATGTACAGTGGCTGAAATGTGTGTTATGGGTTGTAGTATGGTAGTGCTGGTGTACTCACAGGAGCCTTATACTTGTCCCAGTTACAGAACAGATGTAGATGTCCATACTGAGGGGTGCTGTGAGTGCGTGCATGTTGTGAGTACTACCCCTGGTGTTGAGTAGCCTAACCCTCATTGGTTCCGCTATTGTGCAGTTCATGGAGGTGAGATTCACCTCTGAGACCTGCCTAAAAACGGCACCATGGGTGTGCCAATAGCCTTGGCCAGCATTCCAAAGCCTTAGGCTGACACATGCAAGTTGGTATGGCATTGTTGCAGGCATGTATCCCATCTGTGCTTGTGTCCCATCTTTCCTGTAGGTAACCTACTGGTAAGAACCGTTCACAAGTAGATCGACAATAGAAAACTCACGGTAGTGCCGTTACAATGAAGGCTGCCTTCCTGAATATAAACGTTTCACCAACACCACGTCCAAAAACTCCAAAATAGTGTCACAATACTTCTTTATTAAACAAATACATGTAGATTGAGCGCTTTCATCTCCCAACTGGAGACCTCATCAGAATCAGGTACCAACACTCACATACTTTAAGGGCTGGTATACTGTAAATCCTGTTGGGGTTTTTATATTGGTAAAATGGAACGTCACTTGAGAAAAAGGATATATGAGCATATGAGAGATATAAATCGTAAACATGAAAATAATGCACTATACAGACATTCCTTAACATGTGACGGGGCCAATTTTAAATTCTGGGTGGCTGAGGTCGTGGACCAGTTAGATAGGGCGGTGACTGGGAGACAAAATTAGCATATAGGGAGATGATATGGCAGCTCAGGCTTGATGCCTGTAGTGGCAAGGGTCTGAATGACCATATATCCATTATACCAGCCCTTAAAGTATTATCCAATGATCCTAAAAAACATACATAAAAATATATATAAAAAATAGAAATATATAACACATTTTTTAATTGTGGCAACACAGTTGTCTCATGTGATAAATTCTCATAACTTGTGGGTATTTAACATAATTACACTGTTTTTACTTATTTATAGATATTTATATTTTTATATTTATATTTACAATATATACATTTTCATTAGAGAACATTAGTTAAGTAGATTTATTTTTTATATTTACTATATTTATTATGTGTATTGAAATATGTTTTTTAAAACAGTATATATTTACAAGTATTTTTTAACAAATATATATACATATGCATTCCTATATAAATATTTTTGTACGGAATTTTACATATAATATGTGATTATAAAATGTCTTTCATGCTATATATGTGTTTTTCACACAAAGCCGGATGTTTTAATTAACTTATGATGGTCAGCCACTTATTGCGCTTGGTGTACAACGTTTACTGTTTAATTGTTTTATTGATTAATTGTTTGCTTGTGGTGATTGGGTTATTTAAGTGATGTATATAAGGTACATTGTGAGTGTTGGTACCTGATTCTGATGAGGTCTCCAGTTGGGAGATGAAAGCGCTCAATCTACATGTATTTGTTTAATAAAGTAGTATTGTGACACTATTTTGGAGTTTTTGGACGTGGTGTTGGTGAAACATTTATATTCAGGAATACAGCCTTCATTGTAACCGCACTACCGTGAGGTTTCTAACCTATTGGTAAGCAATACAAAGCCTGGAGCTATACATGTCTACTAGCTTCCAAGATAGGCTTTTGGTGTGATTATGTATCAGTAGTCTGTATGCTATTGCTGTACTTAACTGTTATCTGACTACATGGTGAATTTACACTGTATATTGTGATCAGAAAACTCTGTATAATCACATATGATGTTGGAGATGGCCTGCACTGTAGAGGTTCACAGATAGGTAGTAGGCTATCTGCCCAAGGGCATTTAGAAGCATAGCTACAGTGTGGTGGCTTTACCTGCACCATTGATGAAGTAACTGAGCCTCTGTCAAGCATAGCCAATGAAGTGATTCTAGGCAGAGTTGCTAAGCTGTTGATGACTGGTGTACTGTAGGGTGATAGGGGCACGTAGTGATCTCAAAAGGGCATGTTAACATGACAAACCAACAGCATTCAATTTCCCCAACAGGTCTTGCAGCTGTAGAACTGGAGTGGCTCCCCCACACCCAGGCTGTATCTGGCTGGGACACATGATCCCAGGAGTGTATATACTGTTGGCCAGTCACACATCAAGGTTTCCTATGAAGTGTGTCAGTGAGGGGCTATGCCAAATGTAGTTAGGATGTTAATGTATAGTCTCTCAATTCATGCGTCATGTCGGTATTTCGAGAAGCTCACTGGGTGTGGGTGGCTCTGCCTGCTGTGTAGAAAAGCTTACACATAGGATTCCTGGACATACAAAATGGGCAGAAGGAACGTTAATGTCAATAGTGTAATGGCTACAGCATTTGCATAATATCTGTGCAGTCCTGGTTCAAATCCCAATAAAGTCAGAGATGATTTACATGTTACATAGTATACCTTAACCACAGCTTGCATATATAGGTAGTATTCCACAGAATAATAAACATTTGGAACACATAACCGCTGAAATGTGCGTTAATCACCCTTGCACTACCAGTGCCTGCTCTGAGAGGTAAAATGACCACTGCCAGGATTACAACACGCAACCATGTACTCAATCTTCACAATAACCTACCCCTAAGCTACCTCTGATGTACCAATGGCAGTTGTTTATTCTGACAGGTTAAAACACAAAAGGGAGGGATGTGTGGAAATAGGACAAACCGGCATGTGCCCAATGAAAGGTGTATGCTATATATATATATATATATATATATATATATATATATATATATATATATATACATATATACACATATAGAGAGAGAGAGTGGGAGAGAGAGATATATATGTCGATATACGGGGATATACATATATATGTAGATATATAGATAGGTTAACAACATCTACATAACCATGGAAGTACATATAAATGGGATACCTACCAAAAACCGAATGCTTGACATACCGGCACGCATAATCACGAGGCTTAAAGACCGAAAGACCACAGTACCGGAACACCAGAAGCGCAAGGTTTAAAATCCCGATGCTAAGGGACATTTAGTCAGTGCTTCTGGTGTTGCGGTTAAGGTAGGTTACTGTGTGTAAGTGTGTTTCTGAGGGCTGTAGTGTGTGTAAGTGTGTGTTCTGAGTGTGGTGTGTGTCCCTGGGGGACTGTAATGTGTGGGTGTGGGTTTGCTTTGTGGGTCTGTTTGTGCAATCTAGGAGGTAGAATATTAAAGTGGGGGAGTGTGGGGTGCACAGGCACCCACATGGGGGGGGTAGGGGGGCTTGCCCACCTGCTCATACGTAGTGTAGGATGGTTTGTTTGGATGTGGTGGGTAGCAGTGTGTCTGTGTGTGCGTGTGTGTGTTCCATGTTTGTGTTACTTTCGCAAGTTTGACTGTCGCTGTTGGTAATGTGGGGTATGGGAGTCTGGGCCAGGTACTGTGGGCGTCGGAATTGTGTGGGTTCGGGATTCCGTAGGTATCCCATATACAGCGGTTGAAGTGTTCATATATGAGTATAACATGGACCATAGCAATCACACATTCCACCATGACCAAACTTTATGAACAAAGGCTATGGAGAGTATATGCCTATACACTATTACAAATATGTGCTATGGACATGAGCCAAAGACAGGGTTACCAACTGTCCCACTTTGCGAGGGACAGTCCCTCTTTGGGCAGTTGTGACCTGACCAAAAATATTAAACATGGCAAATGTCCTGTGATTGTAGGACATAATTATGTCCCATATGTAATGTAATAGTTGCATACAATAGTTCTTTCTGTATCTAAAATACCTACATGTTACAAGAAACAGGATAAGCAACCAAACTGCTACAAGAATAAGCTTATATTTAGGCAAAAAAGGAAAGTTCTATCCTTTGTACTGACCGTGGGTTTGTGTCAGCCTGTAAAATCTGATGTTTGTCCCAAAAATGTCCCACTATGACCATTATAAAAGGTGGCAACCCTAGCCAAAGAGGGTCAGTCACAAACACAACTCCAATGACTGCAAATACCTATGACAGACATACACAGCTTTCATGTTGCAACCCTTTATTACATTCCGATGTATTGCCGAAAGGATTCAAGGACTAACATCAACTGCTTGCTATACAGGAACCAATTAACAGTGCCTTAATGAATCAGCCTGCAATTACCATAGTATTAATCCACAAAAGGATAGGTATTCAAATAGGGAAGGAACCCTCACACACATATTGATTATGTATAAAAGCAGTACCTACACACCTGCATCTGCTATGTACACCCACCAACATCTCCCCCACACCCAAACAATTTACAATACAAACTGTAATAACATCACATATCATTCACTCACTGTACAACATCTGCAGAAGTCTTAACATACCTTGTCAGAGACACACTAACATGGCCCTATGTGAAATAGTTGCTGTTATACAATGGAACAGCTGCTGATGTTACAGGGTTTGTTTGCACTAATCCCATTTCAGAGGGTTGTGTGTACACCGGGAAGTGTTACCAGTTACTGATTAACAGCACAGTATGATACACGTACACCAAACCAAAGAGGTCTGGTGAGCACGCTGTAAACCACCTAACATTTCATGCATAGCCATACAGCCTTAAGCTGCCCAAACATCCTTGCCAGACTGAAACATCTGCAGAAGTATCAGGTACAAACAAACCCTGCATAAGTAGCAATGTTCTGAAATATAACAGCTGTACTCACATGTAGAACAACATCTTCTAGCCATTACACACAATCCATGGGAGTCATGAAGCTAATATATCTCTGTCTGTCTCCATATAGCTGTTGAAATACATCACAAACAACACATCCAGGCCGTCTTCCTCGAAAGTACGGCAAAGGGACAACGCCCAAGTGGAGTACTCAATTATACACTACTGTTGCCATGGTATTGGCTAATGGAGTAGCTGCACAGCTGATGTGCATCTAATTAACTACTTTGGAACACCAATTGGTGGTCAGGATAGCACATGTTATTGATATTTAACTATAAAAGGATGGCTTATCACACATTCAAACCATCTGTATATACCAGCAGAACGTTACAAAGAAGATTGAAACACAAACTGAAAAGGATTGAAATAACAGTCAATGGCACCTTGGGTTACTAATAAGGTATGTAGAACACAGTACGTCTGTGTATGCAGTAGCTGTTCTGTAATATTTAAAGTGTATGCAATGCATATAGTGGAAACAGTTATCTTGTAGTGATGTATTGTTGAGCATAGTAACACTTGTAGTATTTATGTGTGTACTGCTGTAGGTCAGAAGGCAAACACTGCATACACCACAAGGGATGCTATATAAGGGCTTTGAACCCAACAATTCCTCACCAGCCACTGTCAGTGGCAGGGTTGGTCCAAAACGTATGTGCTATAACAGGGGATAGTATATGTTGATATATTGTAACAGTAGGCATATATATGGGTGTATTACTGAGAATAACATGTCAAAGGTTGGCCTACTGTGCAATTATGATTTGCATTGTGGGATATTGTGCCAATAACTGTGTAATGTACAGTATTGTAGGCAGATATGTATTACAAGTTACATAGCATTACTGTTATGTTAGGCAAACATTAGTTATGTCTATTGGCATTTACAATACACAATAACAGGATGCATATGACTTGTAGTCACCCGACAGTTTATCAGCATGATAGCAAAGTAAAATGGAAGAGCTAGTTAACTATCCATGCACATAAGACATGTAATAAGTTCAAAGGTAGGTACTAGGCTGTCTGCCCAAAGGTATTTATAAGCCTAGCTAGAGTGTGTTGGCTTCTGCAACCCCGTTAGGTTAGTTCCCTGTGCCTCTGAACGGCAGAGCCATTAGTTCCCTGTGCCTCTGTCCAGCAGAGCTACTGCAGTGATCCCCAGGGTACATGTCTGTCTCCCATCCACCCGTCAAGGTTTCTCTTGAAGAGAAAGTGAGGGGCCCTACCTGATGTACATTGGAATCATGATCCAAAGCATGGGGAGTTTCCAGATCAGGAATCTATCCGTCCAGCATGTCCTAGTCATCGTTGTGTTTAGGTGTATATCCCTAGAGCATGTGGCTCTCAGGGGGCTTCTGTTTCAATGGAGCATATCCAGCAATACTGGGTTGGACATGGGCCTTGTATGTCAAGCAGAGATCACCTGTGAGTATGCGGTATGCAACCGAGTACAGCGGGAGTTTCTTTAGTTGGGCTGCATAGGTCATCTGTTTGAAGTCAGTAATCCTCTTGGTGTGGTACTGTTGTGGTCTTCCAAGCTGTTGCAGTTGTCTTGTAAGGTACATCCCAAATGGGGTGTTGTATCTGGTAATGGGTCTAATAAGTCATGAGTAGAGAGGCACAATGGCCTCCTTTGTTCTGGATGCGAACCCATTAGAGATTAGGGGGGCCACGTATAAGGATATTTTAACCACCTTGTCAATATGGGTGTCGAAGGAGAGATTGCTATCTACTGGGGTTCCCAGATCCCTTATTACCTTTTCTGTATGTAGGGGACTAGCACCTATGTGGTAGTCTGTGGGTAATTACTTATATCCAAAGGGGATGACTATGCACTTTTTGGTATTCAGCTTGAGGCCATGATATTGACACCAGGTATCCGTCTCAGTGCGACCCTTCCAGAGGGTGTCTGTATCAGCTGGGGAAACAATTATGGCCCCTAGTTTGCAGTCATCTGCAAACCTTTTCAGCCAAAGCCCTCCTGCACTTGCCTGTACCTCAGTGAAGTATATACCGAACATGAGGGGTCCTAGGACTGAGCTCTAGGGGACGCCACTTGTAACTGGTTTACAGTCGGACCTAGGGTATGCAACTCCCACTGTGTGGGTTCTGTCCGTGAGCCACTTTGCAAACCATCACATGACATAGGGGCTAATGTTCAGGTGGATGGGTATGTCAATAATACCAGAATGGGGAATGGTGTTGAAAGCCCTTGAGAGATCAAGGTAGGCTGTGTGAACCTCCTTACCCTCATCTAATGCCTTGGTAACTGTCTCAAAGAAGTCCACCAGGTTCAGGAGGCATGGTCTGCCCTTAGCAAAGCCAAACTGGGAGGGGTCAAAGGTTTGGACGTACCCAATGTCTCTGTGACTGAGATCCATGATGATGTGCTACATAGTCTTGCAGACCAGGCTAGTCAGGCCTATAGGGCAACAGGTCCCATGGTTCGTTGTGGCGCCACCTTTGTGGAGTGGGATAACTGTTGCTGTGTGCCATTTAGGAGACACAAAGCCTGATGTGAGGCTATTATTGAACATGGTGCATAGGTGGGGAGCCAGTACGTTCTGACATTCATGTAAAACGCAGCCTGGGATGTTGTTCGGTCCCATGGATGCTGTGATATTGGCTTTAGAGTGTGCAGCTTTTACCTGCATAGTTGTGATTACAGGGACTCTGCATTCTTCTTGAATCGATATGGGCCCTTTAGGGGGTGAGAGAGGGGAAAGGTAGCACTGAACCTATCTGCCAGGATGTTGGCAATATCAGTTGGTTCTGTAATGTTCCTGCCTTTGTGCTGTAACTCAGAGCAGATCTGGGTGTTGACATCAAGATATTTGACATAGCTATAGAATACTTTGTGGTTGTCATTGGAATTAGTGGCAGTTTTGTTTCCGTAGCTAGCTTTGATGGATCTTATAAAGGATCTCAGCTTCTACTGAGGCTGACCAGGGAGCTCCTCCACTCATGGGATTGTACTCTCATTTGCAACAGTGTCTGGCAGGGGACCACCAGATTGGCTTCCTTAATTAGGAGTATAGCGTCTTGGTTCTGTTTGGGATAGCAGGATCCATGCACTTGTGTAAGTGCTTATAGAGTGCATTTGTGTAGGATTCAGCAGTTGTAACTGTATTGCCCATCTGCATGGGTGTCATGAAGTTCACCACGTCTGTCTTAAGAAGCATGAAGTTGACTTTGTAGACATATTATACTGTGGTTCCCTTAATGGTGGGTGGGGGCGGTATGTGGATATCAAGGGTGTTTAGCTTATGGTCGGATCGGGCCAACGAGGAGTTGACTTCAGGTGTGGAACACCGGTCACTCATGTTGGTAATGCTTAGGTCTAGGATATTGTTGCCCCTGGTGGGTGTGTGGATAAGTTGATCCAGGGCATTGGTGTTTATGAATTCCAGAAAGCACTGAGCTAATGAGTTGGTGCACGAGTAGTTTTCCCAGTTAATGGTGGGGTAGGTGAAGTCGCACATTAGTAGGGTGTTTGGTTGAACCCTAATAATTTCCAGTACATCAAGAAAAGAGGAGTGGGAATCTTGGGGCATGGTGGGGGATCTGTAGCAAGCTACGATCTGGATTGCAGTTTAGCCCAGAGGTAGTTGCACTTGGATAACCTTGGATGCATTGTGCTAAGCAACTAGCCTGGAGGGGTGGATATCCTTAATGAATATGGACACACCTCCACCTTGGGTGTTCCGGTCCAAGTTACATGGCCGAAAAGTGTGCTATGCGTTCTAGCCTGGCAGTGCAAGGGTGCTCTCTGGAGCCTTGAACCAGGTCTCAGTCACTGCACAGATATCGATGTTCTCCATTACAAGGAGTGCCTCGAGTGAGTGCATTTTGAGATTTAGACTTCCAGCATTGAGTAGCATTACTCTCAGTTTGTGCTTGCCTGTTCCTGTTATGGTGGTGAATATGTTATTTGAACCTTACCTAAAGAAGGCACTATAGTGGCAGCAGGAGCCTTAGCCAGTATCCGGAATCCCAGGGGCAGCAGGTGCAGGCCATCTGTGGCAAAGCATCGTGGTCTGTAGACCATGTCATCCCAAGCAGACAGATACTGGATCCCCTTAGAATGACACCAGAAGCTTAGCCAATTGTTGAAGTCAATAATTTTGTCCTCGTACTGCCGTATCATTCTGGGTGATGGCAGAATGCTACTCAGGGCTAGGGTCATACCTGCCTGGCCTACAAGTTCGGAGAGCTCTTCCATGTCTCTTTACATTTAGTCCAGGGAGGTACATCTCAGGTCATTCAGACCAACATGGACAATGACTGAGTCATATTTGTACTTGTTGTGGTGTGACCTGAGTGTGTGGGTTATGTGGCGGATCCTGTTACCCAACAGGCAGCTGACAACAACCTTCTCCTTGTTTAGCCTTGTGAGTGGGACATCAGTGTGCCTGACTATAGAGTCACCTATGACTAGTGTGTTGGGTACGTTGATTTGCCTTATTGGCTGGGGTTGAGTGGCACACTGACTATGTGGGCTATGTGCCATTGGGGTTGTGTTGGGGGATGGAGGCTGCTTGCGTTTCTGCTTTGGAGGTCTCTGTTGCTTTGACAGATTATTATTGAGAGCCTCCGCAAATGTTTTTGTGTTACTATGTGTGGATTATGGTGGTGTAGATTCAGTGAGACTATGTGATGAGTGTGGTGTGGTAAGAATGTTTACCTTCTCCACATGACTGTCACAGTCAGTCTTGGTTGTAGAGAGCTTTACCTCCAGTTTGGCTTGATAAGTGCATCTCTCACAGGTTGTAGTGTTGGGTGGTAGGTGGAGAGGGATGTCTGTGTACATGAGGCAATGTCTACATTGCCTCAAGATGTCCAGATTCATCAGATAGACAGGAGAGAACACTAAGAGCTGATCCTTATACATGCCTGAATATAAAACTAATTTCCCCTAGATAAGTGAGAAAAGTGAGTACAAGAGCTATTTTACTTTAAGCAAGTGAGAAAAGTATGTACTAAAACTGTTTACCTCTAGGTAATGAGGAAGATTGAGTGCTATAGTAATTAGTTGCTTACGTAGTGCTTACAAGTTCTGAACAAGTGCTGAGCATGAATAAGCAACCAGATAGGGTCTTGGATAACATAAACACACTGTCCCCCCCAACAGGTACACAATCATATATCCATGTACACTACAGAGCCCCTGTAACCACAACTATGCAGGTACAAGCTGCATTCAGGCTGCATGGGACCTGTCCACATCCCAGGTTGTATCATACACATATGGCAAAACAAGTTGTTCTCCACATACACATAATGTAAAACATAGCTTCATGTCAGGCTTTGTACACACTGAATGGTGCACACCAACAGGTATCACAACCCACAAAGGAGGAGACACCACTGATAATGGGAAGCACTGCACTACTACCCTGCTGAGTCTGGTCTGAAAGGCCATAAACCTTGATCAAATTATTTGATGTCAGCAGTACAGATGTAGATGACAGTAAGGTTGATTTCACACTGCATATCATAACCTTGCCAGGTCATAGGACATCATCACCCATACTGTGTTCCACCTACACTCAGTATACTAGATGTACATTCCTATGTCACAGGAGTGTTTTATAACGGGACTGCTGGCAGAACCAAAACTACAGAAGGTGTCTGAATAATACATGCACATCACACCAGTGCCAGCTACAGTAAGACAGGGTTAATTAATTGTACTCCCCCTCATTGTAGTCCATACCACACAGACTAACAGAAGGCATCTCCCTATTGAAGTATGCGAATAACTATGACCTAGGAGCAATAGCTGACTCAGAGTGTTGTGGACAACATACAGAAGGGGCTTTGTGGGTGAGGTGTGTGACATATGGCCACAATCTGACAGCTACATATTGCATTGTCACCCCTATGTTAATAACCCTGTACCCATGAACTACCACCTAGGCAGTGGTCAACATAATGGACACTGTGTGTAAGGGATGCAGCTGGGCAGTGGTCTTTCCTGTGATACTTACATCACCACACCTGTCAGGTAGTCGTATGTGGCAACCCTAATCATGACAGGGTGCCATCCATGAATATAGAGATCATTGTCCAGCCATACACAAGGGGTATTGCCCATGATCAGATGGCCTACACCAGCCTTCCCATTCCCCATCTCCACTATGTAGCATGATACCTACCCTGAATAAATCCATGTCCAACCCAGTGACGTTGGACATACTACATGTACACATCCTGATCTCAAACACATACTTCATGGACATCCACCTTCCTAGTACTAGGATCACCACATGCTGGACAGATCCTTATCCCATACACTTTACATAGTCCTGCCATACTATGCATTCCTGTACAGCAAAGCTGCACATCGCCCCCTTTCAGACATGGTTTGATGACAGCATGGTAAATGTATCATTAACCCTGTGGATCAGTTATGTGGCACTACTCCACCTGGAACCAGAGACCCGCCTGTAGGCTACAGCTAGGTAACCTTTCATCCTAGATTCATACATGGCCCAGGGCATATAGCCTACTAGTTGACTTTGACTGTACATGCTATAGTTGATATCCATTCCTGCAAACACCATCTGGCTAGCCAGTGTCCCATGTGTATCACATGTGCAACACAGGTAATACATGGCAGGATATTGAATTGCTGTACAGTGCCATGTAGATGTATATGGCAAAACACATACATGTAAAACCTTCCATGAGCAAGTCTGCAGGATCACAGGTCATGTCCGTTAAGGCAGTGTAAGTCTTTATATGTGACATATACACAGCATCAAGGTTGACTGCATTAATGTGGACACATCCAGCCATGTGCTGATAGGTAGGAACACCAGTACAGGCAAACAGACATGCCCACATCAAGACAGCATCCACATGGAGTATGAGCAATGTAATCAGGTGACACACACACATATATGGTGATAATTTCCAATCACCATTGAGTGTCACATGTGTGTGACAGAAACATGTCAGTGGTGTTAGTGTCATGTAGATTTGCAAAGACAACTATTTAATCGTAATAAATGTGATACACATGTATGTTCAGCTGTAGCTCTGTATGTCTCTGTGAGTTACTGTTACCTGTCCCCATCATTATGTCTTCCAGGTATGCTGCGTGAAAGGATACCCCCTTATACCCGCTTGGAGGATGAGGCCCTCATCCCATACCTACATGACAATCATGACATCCTGTTCAGCCATGTGCGACAGGATGCACAGCAGCGGGATGCCCTGTGGATGGAACTTTGCAGGCGGGTTAATGATGTGGGTGGCCACAACCGCACATACCAGCAGGTGCGCAGACACTGTACAGACCTCATTAGATGGGCGAAACAGCATGCAAATGCAATTGCCAGGGAACAAGGTGCAACAAGTGGTGGGCCACCAACCCAGCCCCCACTCACATATACCGAGGAGCTACTGGCCAACCTGGGGACACCTGCAGAACAACATCCACAAGCCTTAGCCGATATTGATGATATGGACATGTCAAGATTG
Source organism: Protopterus annectens (assembly GCF_019279795.1). Lineage (NCBI taxonomy): Eukaryota > Metazoa > Chordata > Ceratodontiformes > Protopteridae > Protopterus > Protopterus annectens. The sequence goes on along the minus strand of NC_056729.1, from coordinate 244,487,005 downwards.
CACATCACATTATGTGACATTCATAGCAGGGCTATGATCTCAACCACCGAGCCTGGAGTTGCCTGGTAAGTCACTACTGCACCTATAACAACTATATTCCATATAGTTACATGTGTCACTGTACAATATGTAATTTAACATCATATGCAAGGCATGTATACACACATGCCACATACTATAGTATGCTACTCTGTGTATGCACACATGTGCATACACCATAGTATAGTCTATTGTACTGGTGTATGTGTTAACATGCACATTGCCCCCTGTAGCTATCATACAGGCGTTGATAATGCTCATACTGCTGTGTTACTCCTATTTAGGTACCTCTGGCATTCTACTGCGACAGCAGCCCGTTGCAGGTGAGACTGTTATTATTTATCAGGCATCTTAATGCACAGATCTGCCATGTGGCCATTTACCACATGTACACATAATGTATGGTCCTGTCACAATATACAGGTCGGACCTGCAATGCATCACAATGGCTACCCATGTGCAATACTTGCAAACTATGTGAAACACCGACACAAAACCTCACAAACTGTCATTGCCAGATGTGTGGACAGCTGTGCATACAATGGTGGAGGTGCTCTTCACTGTAGGGAAATGTACTACAGATCAGAACTACACATGTGGGGAATACAAACAGTACTACACAGTGAGCTGGAGTATGGCCAGCCCACAGGATTCACTGATGTGGATCATAGCCCTGTTATGAATGTCACACAATGTGATGTGCTATCTTGACATGTCCATGGCATCTAGTGGCCTGGCTGCAACACTGCCTAACTATCCTGAAAAACATATCCCACATACCACCCTTTGTCTGCATAACCCTGTCGTCAGTGGAGCATATGACATCTATGTGTGTATGTCATATGGGACAACACAGACATGTGAAATAGACGCCCCTTACAATAATTTGGCCAACACATATACACACATGGCCATGGAGGATGGCCAGAGACATGAAACAACACACACAGTAGACGTGATGTGCTTGTGTGTACACCCTGTCATACATTGGCTCCACATGGTCCAACTATGGCCTTTGTGTAATGGTTATATTGCAGATGTGGAACACTAGACATCCTACAGGCCTGTGCACATCTTGTGTAGGCGTGACATCAATCCACCGCATAAGATGTGCTGAACATCTTGAGTGTGTCACAAAATGACAGCAGTTACCTGTACAGTATCCACATCATCCCATAGATACAGTACATTCCCCTTGCTGGTGTCAGACATCAATGTCATCCTTGCTCCTTGTGTGTGTGTGTGTGTGTGTGTGTGTGTGTGTGTGTGTGTGTGTGTGTGTGTGTGTGTGTGTGTGTGTGTGTGCGCGTGCGGTACACAGATTTCATGTGGGATATGGTGTACCAACGAGTTTGCCATGTCTGGCCATAGTTGCCAGGTAGCAGCAATATGGTTGCAGATGTGCAGGGGTGTCATCCGTATACCCTTCAGTGACCTGTGTCACACATTCCACATCATGGTTTAGTGTGTATACACCTCAGTGACGTGGCTCACATTCCACAGTATATATGTATTGTATCTGAACACAGTCATGGCTCTGAACTGTGTCTGTAACTCACACTATATAGCAATAGAGACACCTCATGATTCTCTGCAATGGCCATGCACATCAGCTAAATGTGCAATATATCTATAGAGCGGTCAGACAACACTGCATTGGGACACCATTACCCCACTGTATATTTGACAGGACACCATTGTGTTAAACATGTATGCATGTCATTGCACACAGCAGATCACATGACATACTACATGTGATTGTCAAGGTCATATGCCACAAATCAGGCAGGTGTACTGTTAACTTGTGTTGGTCTACATGGTGTAACACAGGGATGTATGCTAACTACTACTATGATTGTGTAATTTGCATGCCTCCTGCTATGACACATGCATGCTGTTGTGTGCAACCCAGGGATGTATGATAACTACCACTATTATTGTCTGCGCTGCATGCCATCTGCAATATCACATGCATGTTGCATGCCTTCTGCCATATCACATGCATGTTGGGTGCCATATCACATGCATGTTGGGTGCCATAGTGTGTGTGTGGCTGTGTGTGTGTGTCTCTGTGTGTGTGTGTCTATTATAGAGATTGTAATGTACAGTTCTTGTCTGTCCCTCACAGGTGATGTAGGTGCATTCCCCTCCTGTGGTCCATCTGATGTTAGTGTCCCCACAGACTCTAGCAGTGATGATGAATGCATGATTGAGGCACAGGCAGGGTTGTCAGGGGATGAATCTGTGCCATTGGCTGCCATTCCACCTATATCCCCCTCATCCACGCACACAGATCTCATGCCTACAAATACCCCTCACCAGTGGCCATAGAGGAAGGACAGTTGGCGTATGGTAGCTTGGAACAGGAAAGTGTGGGGGCTATGGAAGGTGTGCCTGCACACCATGGTGTCAGCCAACTGACTAGTGATGCCCCACACAGGCAAGTGGCCAGTGCTGCTCATAGGAGGACCTCTGGCCAACATGCCCCTGCAAGACAGAGCACAGCAGCTGGTGTCACCAGATGCATGTTTCAGGCTGTAATGGAGGCACAGGCACGTGCTGAATGGCACAACAGAGAAGATCAGAGGCTTCAGAGGGCTGCTGTCCGTTCTTTAAACAACAACATCCAGGCAATGGTAAATGCTCAACAGCAGATTTCTGAAGCTTTGGATAGAGGCTGGGTGACATGGTTGGAGTCCTTGACCGTGGCATGACAATCTGTGAGCATGAGCTGTCTGTGTTGGAACATCTGGTAGGAGTGAGGCATCGGGCACATGGACGTAGGCCTGCTACATCACCTGTTTCAGGTCTATGTGAACTTGCTACCTCACATGCCTGCTCCCATAGTGATGGTAGCAGCAGCAGTGCAGCTGCTACTGAGCTGTCCACACCATGACACAGCAGACCATGTGCACATGGCCCTGGACTGTCCCAACAAGGACATGGTTCCACTGGACATGTGTCATCAGACAGTACCCAATCTGCACCTCTGCCTGGTAGTGCCCGTGCAACCCCTGAAAGGCACAGGTCACGTGGCCGTGGCCGAACACCGTGAACTGTAAAATCTGGCCTGTACAGTCTGCAGCTGTCAATAACACCCCTGTGTAGGCCAGTCACATGCCAGAACTGTGTGCATACATACACGCACACACTGGAAACATATGTAGGGCACCGCAACACATACATGCATAACATCCAAACATGCCCAGTTAGATCAAAGACCCTAACCCACACACATGATGTCATCCAATGGTGCAGCCTAGGCCTCTGGCAAACATTATCACCCTGTGCATATGATGATGCCTGTGCCGCATCCCTGTCATCCACACCACTGGTGCAGAGACATGCTCATATGGTCTGATGCACAGGGTGAACAGACTAGAAAGATAAGTGTAAATTACAATTGTTGTGTACTGTTGACAGGCAGCAGACATACCATGTAGTACAGGTGTACAATGCATTTTGTACTGTTAACAGTATGTGTCTTGTGTAACAAAAGTAACTGCATGTTGGACATGATATTCTGCTTTCCTCCTTCAGGTCTAATTGCACGTGCCGGTGGATGTCAGTGTTTGCAGTTAGTGTCCCATATGTAAATGTGGACTACTCACAGGTATGTATGAATATACCAGCATGCACCTTGTAGCTTCTACATCACAGTTAGAATGTCCCATGTTCCAAACACGTCTACTGATCCAAGAGCATGATAGCTGTGTATTAAGCTACTGTGGCTACAGACTTGACATCCATACTGGGTGACGTCACAGGTACAGTTACATGGAGTGGTGAGTTAAGAGAGCGGTCTAGCTGATGACAAGGGTAGAGGCCAGTGGGAAGTGTGATGCCTCATTGGGAAGCAGTAACACGCATTCCCATGACAGGATGCCAACACACAACTGCACCCACACACTCAGATATTGACACACATGTATTCAGTGACACAGTAACACACCCACACACTCACGGATTCACTGACACAGTAACACACTCACACACAGTTGCTACTGTTGAGGTGAAGATCCCTGCCTATGTGCAAATCATCATTACAGTACTGTGTATCTACATGACCCGCCATAGAGAATACACATGTACAGGTAGTCAGTATGGCCTAAGATTGGGGACATCAACATGGATAGTAGATTGCATCGCCTGGATGGGGGGAGGGGTCTTATCAGTTCAGTATGGTAACATACATCCTCACTCCAGGGACAAGGCAGCCATACACACACACACACACACACACACACACTGTGGCATTCACTATTGAATACACTTATGTCATGCACATACAGATACCTCACATGTGTGAGATACACGCCCCTGCTTATGTCCTGCTTTCTACATTGTAGTCTGTACATATGTCTACAACAGTGTACAGGAGAGTGAGTCACAACTGAGATGTATTCCCCACCATACGTGACATATATGGACACACACGCAACCACACATGCCAGTACTATGAATCAAACACCTGCCTAGCTCATGATATGTATGACAAACTTACAGCAGTATTGCACATGTTACAAAGTGTACTGATGCTTCCTTTGGCAACAGTGCTGATATATGCTCACGGGAGGTCTTAACTGTTACAGGTGTCAAGTGATTTACCTTCGGTGTCACCCTGACCACTGTCTATATTGTGTGTGTTGCCCTTCAAATAATGAAACCATTGCTTACCGGTTACACAGGTTATTGTAGGATTGCTTGTGACACACCTGTGAGCTGTCCTCAGCAAACATCCATCTGCAAGGATGTCCCACCACTTAGTTATTTCCACACATCTGTCCATACCTGAGGTACATCTTTCCATACATTCAGCATATCACCATATAGAGTTGGCAATGTTGAGGCTGCATTGCAACTGCATGATGTACTAAGATGCACGTCACCTGCATACATCAGCAACTGCACATGCATGGTATCTGAATGCACACCACTACATGTACATGTGTGTAGGTCCTACAATCCTGTCATATGGGCATGTTTGTAGGCATTGCAATTGGTGGACATGTGTAATGACATACATGACACATGGACTGTTGTATGATATGATAGGTGTCATGGGTGAGCGGTACAGAGGGAATGTTACCTCTGTCAATATTGATATTACACCTTATGTACTGTTAGCATTCAGCAGCCATGGACCTACATTCCATGTGCATGTGTGTAATGGCTGTAGCCACCTGTCTGCACAAAGGACAACAACAGCTATGCTATTTACATATATGTTGTGTGTGTGTGGCATGTACATATGCAGGGCAGGGACATGTATGTCATATCCAAACATGAGGGTGTTTACTGGTGTACAGCAACTGTCATCTGCTAATGCTCTAAATAACCGAGGGGCCCTGGTATGTGTACAGCTGACCTGGTTACAGACAGTAGTATCATTGCATTGCATAACACATGATGCAAATGTGTCAGTACGTGGGTACTGTGCACAGTTGATATAGAGCTTGGTACAGTCCACTGGTCAAGGGTCACATGGTGGTGTACTATTATATGTCCTACCACATGTATGGATGTGCGTTGGTGGTCCGAGGGCATGGTGGTGTCTGAGGTTTACATCCTAGAATGCAGCATTTGACTCTGTGTCCTGCACCTGACTCATCTGTGATGCCTTTTGTGGGAGTACCGGTCAGTACATGTGAGTGGCCTCTATGTAAGTGGGGACACCACCACCTGGAGCGGTCCGTACCTGTGTTATGGCCCACATGTCTGGTTCTGAGGTATATGGTGGTAGTTCTATTGTGCACTACAGAGCCTTCAGTCAGGTGTTCCTCACTGCACAGATGTCAGTACTCCTCATTGTTGGATCTACAGTGAGCAGTTCTGATTCTGAGCGCTACACATCTAGCACTGGTTAGCATAAGCATACAATGCAGTTGCCCTCTAGGTGTCAGGGTGTTATCCTGTGTTTAGAACATTTGCCTTGGAATGGCACTATATGGGCGAATCGACTTATTTATTATCCCCACTCCCTTGAATCATGGATGTATGTGATATGTGACAAAGGCCTGTCTACTTTCAGTCATGTCATCCCAGAATAATAAACACTGGACAACCTCGTAATTACAGCAGGACATTGGCTCATTGTGTTCGTCACGCAGTTGCTACTCCTAGTAAGGCTCATTGTGTTGGTCAAGCAGTTGCCACTCCTAGCAAGACATCACTGCGAGTGGTAGTACTGTGCTTGGTATAGAATGGTACATCTAAGGTGACGGACAGCAGCAGATGTTGTGTATAAGACCGGTGTCAGATACATGTAGAGCAATGTTCCTGCTAACAATGACAACTACTAACACCAGAGTCCATTACAATGTGTTCTTTATGTCTAACTATAATAGCATGGCCACTGTGGCCTTCTGTGTTTAGAATCAGAGTGCATCCTAGACAGCCCTGTGCTACTAAGTGTATGAGCATGCTCAGTATAACCTTGTGTAGATGGACACATAGTGCATTCTGAACAGCCCTGTGCTACTAAGTGTGTGAGCATGCTCAGTGACACCTTGTGTCGGTTATGTGCCTCTATGTGTATGGGCATGGCCACTGTAACCCTGTATAGTGATAGTAGTTGTCCATTCCACAGATGGGCATACTCCAGGTCAGGATGGATTTCTACTTTAAACACACAGGTTCACAGGTATGTACATATTAACTGCCAGGATCCCTGCTGATGTCTGCATTCCTAGAAGGTCATAATGACAGCCTTGAAATATGTAGTCTGTGTGGTGCGACTTGTAACTATGTAGTATTATAATAGTGATCTGTAGATAGGCAGGTGTTCTGTTCCCACCACTGGCATGTGTGTGTGTGTGTGTGTGTGTGTGTGTGTGTGTGTGTGTGTGTGTGTGTGTGTGTGTGTGTGTGTGTGTGTGTGTGTGTGTTTGTCTCCATCTGCTTGAGGACTGAATAATGCTTCTAGTCAGCTCACACTCCATACAATTCCTATATCCACCTTTGGCAAGGCTGATGATGTCACCCACCTAGAAATACACCTATGGGAGTGCTGTGACCCAATAATCTTGGTAGTGTGTTCTGTAACTGCGTAATGCTGTAGTGTGATAAAGTAATTAGGTCGGTGTTCTAATCCCAGACTTGCCAAGTGTGTGTTTGTGTGTGTTTGTGTGTGTTTGTGTGTGTTTGTCCCCATCTGCCTGAGGGCTGAATAATGCTTTTAGACTGCTCAAACTCCATACAATTCCTATACCCAACTTTGGCAAGGCTGATGATGTCACCCACCTAGAAATACACCTATGGGAGTGCTGTGACCCAGTAATCTTGGTAGTGCGTTCTGTAACTGCATAATGCTGTAGTGTGATAAAGTAGTTAGGTCAGTGTTCTACTCCCAGACTTGCGAAGTGTGAGTTTGTCCTGTCTGCCTGGGGACTGAATAATGCTCTTAGACTGCTCAAACTCCATACCATTCCTATACCCACCTTTGGCAAGGCTGATGATATCACCCACCTAGAAATACACCTCTGGGAGTACTGTAATCCAGTAATCTGGGTAGCGCATTCTGTAACTGTGTAATGCTGTAGTGTGCTAAAGTAGTTAGGTCAGTGTTCTAATCCCAGACATGCCAACTGTGTGTATGTGTGTGTGTGTGTGTGTGTGTGTGTGTGTGTGTGTGTGTGTGTGTGTGTGTATGTGTGTGTGTGTGTGTGTGTGTGTGTGCGTGTGTGTGTGTGTATGCCTGCCTGCGTGAGACAAGTACAGTGCTTTGTAGAGTATGCACTCTCTGTACAAATCACATGACCACCTTTGTCATTCCTGCTGTTGTCACCCACCTAGGTATACACCTGTAGGTGTGCTGTAACCCAGTAGTCACCGTAGCGCGTGCCCTAAAAGCATATTGCTGCAGTGTTATACGGTAGGTAGGGGTTCATATACAGGACATGGCAAGTGTGTGTTTGTCTGTCAGAGCCTGTGTAGAGGTGGCTGTGAGTGTCTTAACATTGGACATGTTGGGGAGCAGATTTTGTAGTTTTCCTATATGGTGTCCATCTTATGACACATTGGCCACCTCACGAGGATTACAGCTGTCAGTCAGTCAGCCACGGGACTGTGTTGGCCAAGCCATACCCCTACATCTGGCAAAAGGCCTGTTGAACAAAGTATGAAACCCTACTAGTACCCGGTATATGTCCTGCACCCATGTGCCATGCACAAACACACTTGCCTAGGAAATCCCGCTATGTTGCTAGTAACATGCATATTGATGACAGATAGTAGGCATGGTGTGAATGCAGTGGCCTGCAGATGACATGGCACTCTGTACAGTGGTACAATAGGCACATATATGCGGACATTGTGCCTTCACTATGTTCCCCACTGGATGCCTGCAACATATGTGGTGCCACAGAGGCCATACAATGCCGTACACATGTGCCCTGTATGGACCAATGCCACTGACACCAGGGAATACCTGTATCATACTATTAATGCAGGTGCAGGGTTGACCTGCTCACTATAAGCAGGTTTTGCCACACCAGGCCAGTATTGGCATATCGGGGGATAACAGTCTGTGTACACAACATGTGCTTGCCAAACCAGGTACACCTGTACATGTCACTGTACAGTAATGTGGGACATGCACATCCCAGGCAATGTCCATGTGAAGGACTATCAAACACAGAAATGGCATGCATTGCAAAGCTATGGCCATACACATTGGTAACCAGGATGTCAGGACAGATCATGCAGTACCCATCTGTGTGGGACATTGCAGACACTACACCCCTGCATTGCACACCATTATCGGGTGACATGATGCCAAGGATTACCCGCACCCAGCCTTGTACATCCATCTTGCACAGCCAACGTGTGTGTGGCATGTACATATGCAGGGCAGGGACATGTATGTCATATCCAAACATGAGGGTGTTTACTGGTGTACAGCAACTGTCATCTGCTAATGCTCTAAATAACCGAGGGGCCCTGGTATGTGTACAGCTGACCTGGTTACAGACAGTAGTATCATTGCATTGCATAACACATGATGCAAATGTGTCAGTGCGTGGGTACTGTGCACAGTTGATATAGAGCTTGGTACAGTCCACTGGTCAAGGGTCACATGGTGGTGTACTATTATATGTCCTACCACATGTATGGATGTGCGTTGGTGGTCCGAGGGCATGGTGGTGTCTGAGGTTTACATCCTAGAATGCAGCATTTGACTCTGTGTCCTGCACCTGACTCATCTGTGATGCCTTTTGTGGGAGTACCGGTCAGTACATGTGAGTGGCCTCTATGTAAGTGGGGACACCACCACCTGGAGCGGTCCGTACCTGTGTTATGGCCCACATGTCTGGTTCTGAGGTATATGGTGGTAGTTCTATTGTGCACTACAGAGCCTTCAGTCAGGTGTTCCTCACTGCACAGATGTCAGTACTCCTCATTGTTGGATCTACAGTGAGCAGTTGTGATTACGAACGCTACACATCTAGCACTGGTTAGCATAAGCATACAATGCAGTTGCCCTCTAGGTGTCAGGGTGTTATCCTGTGTTTAGAACATTTGCCTTGGAATGGCACTATATGGGCGAATGCGACTTATTTATTATCCCCACTCCCTTGAATCATGGATGTATGTGATATGTGACAAAGGCCTGTCTACTTTCAGTCATGTCATCCCAGAATAATAAACACTGGACAACCTCGTAATTACAGCAGGACATTGGCTCATTGTGTTCGTCACGCAGTTGCTACTCCTAGTAAGGCTCATTGTGTTGGTCAAGCAGTTGCCACTCCTAGCAAGACATCACTGCGAGTGGTAGTACTGTGCTTGGTATAGAATGGTACATCTAAGGTGACGGACAGCAGCAGATGTTGTGTATAAGACCGGTGTCAGATACATGTAGAGCAATTTTCCTGCTAACAATGACAACTACTAACACCAGAGTCCATTACAATGTGTTCTTTATGTCTAACTATAATAGCATGGCCACTGTGGCCTTCTGTGTTTAGAATCAGAGTGCATCCTAGACAGCCCTGTGCTACTAAGTGTATGAGCATGCTCAGTATAACCTTGTGTAGATGGACACATAGTGCATTCTGAACAGCCCTGTGCTACTAAGTGTGTGAGCATGCTCAGTGACACCTTGTGTCGGTTATGTGCCTCTATGTGTATGGGCATGGCCACTGTAACCCTGTATAGTGATAGTAGTTGTCCATTCCACAGATGGGCATACTCCAGGTCAGGATGGATTTCTACTTTAAACACACAGGTTCACAGGTATGTACATATTAACTGCCAGGATCCCTGCTGATGTCTGCATTCCTAGAAGGTCATAATGACAGCCTTGAAATATGTAGTCTGTGTGGTGCGACTTGTAACTATGTAGTATTATAATAGTGATCTGTAGATAGGCAGGTGTTCTGTTCCCACCACTGGCATGTGTGTGTGTGTGTGTGTGTGTGTGTGTGTGTGTGTGTGTGTGTGTGTGTGTGTGTGTGTGTGTGTGTGTGTGTGTGTGTGTGTGTGTGTGTGTGTGTGTGTGTGTGTGTGTGTGTGTGTGTTTGTCTCCATCTGCTTGAGGACTGAATAATGCTTCTAGTCAGCTCACACTCCATATAATTCCTATAACCACCTTTGGCAAGGCTGATGATGTCACCCACCTAGAAATACACCTCTGGGAGTGCTGTGACCCAGTAATCTTGGTAGCGCGTTCTGTAACTGCGTAATGCTGTAGTGTGATAAAGTAATTAGGTCAGTGTTCTACTACTAGACTTGCCAAGTGTGTGTGTGTGAGTGTGTGTGTGTTTGTGTGTGTTTGTCCCCATCTGCCTGAGGACTGAATAATGCTTTTAGACTGCTCACACTCCATACAATTCCTATACCCACCTTTGGCAAGGCTGATGATGTCACCCACCTAGAAATACACCTCTGGGAGTGCTATGACCCAGTAATCTTGGTAGTGCGTTCTGTAACTGCATAATGCTGTAGTGTGATAAAGTAGTTAGGTCAGTGTTCTACTCCCAGACTTGCGAAGTGTGAGTTTGTCCTGTCTGCCTGGGGACTGAATAATGCTCTTAGACTGCTCAAACTCCATACCATTCCTATACCCACCTTTGGCAAGGCTGATGATATCACCCACCTAGAAATACACCTCTGGGAGTACTGTAATCCAGTAATCTGGGTAGCGCATTCTGTAACTGTGTAATGCTGTAGTGTGCTAAAGTAGTTAGGTCAGTGTTCTAATCCCAGACATGCCAACTGTGTGTATGTGTGTGTGTGTGTGTGTGTGTGTGTGTGTGTGTGTGTGTGTGTGTGTGTGTGTGTGTGTGTGTGTGTGTGTGTGTGTGTGTGTGTGTGTGTGTGTGTGTGTGCCTGCCTGCGTGAGACAAGTACAGTGCTTTGTAGAGTATGCACTCTCTGTACAAATCACATGACCACCTTTGTCATTCCTGCTGTTGTCACCCACCTAGGTATACACCTGTAGGTGTGCTGTAACCCAGTAGTCACCGTAGCACGTGCCCTAAAAGCATATTGCTGCAGTGTGATACGGTAGGTAGGGGTTCATATACAGGACATGGCAAGTGTGTGTTTGTCTGTCAGAGCCTGTGTAGAGGTGGCTGTGAGTGTCCTACCACTGGACATGTTGGGAGGCAGATTTTGTAGATTTCCTATATGGTGTCTGTCTTATGACACATTGGCCACCTCACGAGGATTACAGCTGTCAGTCAGTCAGCCACGGGACTGTGTTGGCCAAGCCATACCCCTACATCTGGCAAAAGGCCTGTTGAACAAAGTATGAAACCCTACTAGTACCCGGTATATGTCCTGCACCCATGTGCCATGCACAAACACACTTGCCTAGGAAATCCCGCTATGTTGCTAGTAACATGCATATTGATGACAGATAGTAGGCATGGTGTGAATGCAGTGGCCTGCAGATGACATGGCACTCTGTACAGTGGTACAATAGGCACATATATGCGGACATTGTGCCTTCACTATGTTCCCCACTGGATGCCTGCAACATATGTGGTGCCACAGAGGCCATACAATGCCGTACACATGTGCCCTGTATGGACCAATGCCACTGACACCAGGGAATACCTGTATCATACTATTAATGCAGGTGCAGGGTTGACCTGCTCACTATAAGCAGGTTTTGCCACACCAGGCCAGTATTGGCATATCGGGGGATAACAGTCTGTGTACACAACATGTGCTTGCCAAACCAGGTACACCTGTACATGTCACTGTACAGTAATGTGGGACATGCACATCCCAGGCAATGTCCATGTGAAGGACTATCAAACACAGAAATGGCATGCATTGCAAAGCTATGGCCATACACATTGGTAACCAGGATGTCAGGGCAGATCATGCAGTACCCATCTGTGTGGGACATTGCAGACACTACACCCCTGCATTGCACACCATTATCGGGTGACATGATGCCAAGGATTACCCCGCACCCAGCCTTGTACATCCATCTTGCACAGCCAACCACTACACACCCATGAAGCAATGCATACATGCATGTCAGTCCTGGCACCTTGTGTTTGAATGTGGGTTATGATGCTCCCAACCACAATCACTCCCAGTATAACCCTCATTGGCATACCAACAGATGTCAAACACTTTCACATGCCCTAGCTCATAGAACCTCCAGATATCCCCTGTGGTCCATGTAGTCCTGTGCATTACTGCAGTGTGGCAAACTAAGTAGTTAGGTTGTGTATTTGTGGCCCTGACAAAGAGTGTCAATGTGTGTCCATTAGAGAGTGTGGTTGTGGTGACAATGGCATCTGTTTACATGGACAGCCATGTGTGCTAAACCTAATGTATATCTACTATATCTCTGTTGCAGATGTCACTCACCTACACATATATGTTCTTACAGCACAGCAACATGTCGCCTTTGTGGCACATGTAGTAACTTCATGCACATGTAATAGTAATGACTAATCAGTCAGGGGTTTGACCCCTGTACTGTTAGGTGTGTGGCAAACGATGCTTAGGGTTGAGTCTCCAAGCCCTTCTCTGGTGTACTTTGCCTGTCCCACCCACACACTCTCTGGTGGATGTGAAGGTGCACACCTGCTCAGCAGAAGCATGTGTATTGTAAGTGATGGACATGATCAGATGATGGCCTCTGCACCTATTGCAGTCCTCCTCTAGCTGATTGCATGTGGAACAGCTGTGATGGTGTTCCCACAGCCATTCGCATGATAAACACAGTACACTATCTAGGGAAAACATGTTGGTGTTTGGCCATGACTGTCGCTGTGAGTGGTACCTGGATGTGGTGTTCTGACACGGCATCACAGATGATATCTAGATATACCTCAAACATTATACACAGTGGGAAATAGCCTAAAGATAGGAGGGTGATGTGCCACACATGACTACAGCATGTAAGTGTAGCTATGCTGCACTGAGACTACTGCCTGTTTAACATGTGTGTGGTAATGGCTATTCTGCATGTTTTAATACAGACATGACAGTACTCTGTTCATGAAGGACCCCCATCTGTAGGGAGGGCCATCTGTGAACTGGTCAGTGTGTGCAACCATTTGTTTCCTGTGTTACACACTGAACACACATCTGTGCACAGCAGGAGCATAATGTGAGGATTGCAGACAGTACATGATGATAGGGATGTGTTACTGCCATCGCATCCCTGACTGGACATGTGTCACATGAAACAGTGGTATGACAGACACTGTCTGGGATTCCCAGTGACAAGCCAATAATGGGCAACTGTTCATAGCTGCAGTCACATGTCTACTACACATTGCACAGATGGCATGTAATATATATGCATGTGTTGTGCTCCCTCTGCAAATGTATAACATCTGTTGTGTTGAGTTGATGGTGATATCTATGCATACTGTTGTAGGTAATAATGTATGCTGTTGTCTATTGCTAAGCCATATGTGGGTTTAAACTGCAACACCATAGGCTGCATGGGTTGGGAGGTTCCGGCAGAACCTCCTGTCCCACTTCAGCTGACCATGGCACCGGGCACTAGCACATCTGGGGCCCAGCCTTGGACATCAACCTCTGTTGGCACTGCACCACCTTCTGGTGGTACCACCACTGAGGATGGAGCACGTCCCCTCTTGTGAGCAGGACCAGACAGGTACATGTCTGCTCTTGTGCGGTCCCGGACGTGTTGCGTTGGGGGCTCACTAAGGGGTTCTGAAGCCAGATATGCAAGCTCAAGGGTGGAGTGTCACAGTTACAGGGTGATGCTGCCCCTTCTGTACAGCCCTCAGCACTGCCTCCTTTGCAGCTGTTTAGGTGCAGTGGCGACTGCCCATGGCTGGGGACCTCCATCCCACTGTTCCCATGGGCTTGTGAATGCCATACACCCATCCCCGTCCGGGGTGTATCCCCCCACATGTGTCATATACCAACACTGTATGCTGTCTTGTCTGTGATCTTACCCTACCTATCCTCCACGGCCATACCTACACTCCTTCCCCTACATCTGACCCTCACCTACAGAAACATAAGGCCAATTGGCTCCTAGGACATCATCTGCCTATACATAGCTGTCCATTTCAAACACGTGCCCACTGGACACATGTAACCCTTGTAATATGCATCACAACATACTCCTGTTATCCTCACCCCTGTCCCTCAGGCGCACGATCCTGGTATGCTCATCACTCCTAAATGATCCAGGTACACATGATGAGGATGACCCCATTGTACACACAACACTACTGGTCCCTCTACAGTTACCCCATTTACCTTTATGATGACGATGATGTTGCACACAGCACCTTGCAAGGGTACTGTTCACACATAATGATTGGACAGGTATTGTTGTGTTAATGTACATTACATGCACAGAGTGATGTATATGGCCAATGTACAACTATTTGCGTTTATGAATGACACATATCTGTCTGAGGGAGTCTTGAGATCACATAGAACAACACCACTACATAATACATCCGTCGCTGGTGTTTCCCATTTCATTCATTTGTAATGCTTTGTTGCCACATGGTATGTTCCTGATATATCTCTATATATGTACCTATATGCTGGACATAAACACTCACATATAAATCTACATGATGGGATACATTCCTATACTGTAAAATGACTGTGCTGTATGATATGTTTGTGGTACTGTCCGTTGTCTGTATATCTGCCATGGTGTATTGGTAAATCACATTAGCTGTGTGTGTAGGGTCCTGGTTCCGAGCCTTGCAGAGGATGTTTATTTGGTTGCAGGGCAGAACAAGGCCATTGGATACAGAGGGAGTAAGGCACATTAAAGCAGTTGGGAGCGGGTGTGCATGGGTTTGCGCTGTGTTAAGCAATGCTGACCTCTGGTTACAGCTTCTTACACTCGGTTAGCCTCTACATTGCTTTACCAGTGCAATACACGCATACTGGCAGCCAAACAGGCTTACACCCGCTTGCTCCCACACTTGCAAATGCACCAACATTGGTGCTTGCATCTGACACTCACACCCCTGGGTGGGAGTGAGGACCACAATATTACCTTGGGATGCCTATTACATCGGATTATATGCCTACAGTATCAGGAATGGCTGCCCATTAGGCAACGGCATGGCATTTGACTGTACGGAATCGTCGTCCTGTCCAGTGATTTAATCATATTATTTGTGTGTTCCTCATACAATCTGCTCCCGTCTGGCTGATACATGGGAACCGAGACTCTTCAATACAGACAAGTAATTGTGTTTTGGGAGCCACATCCGTCGGCTGAGTCATGCTACCGCATACCTATTATAGGTTTGCCACCTTTTCAATTGGCCAAGGTGGGACTTTAGGGTTACCACCTGTCCCACTTTGCGAGGGGCAGTCCCTCTTTAGGCAGTTGTGTCCGGCGAAAATAATCAAGACATAGCAAATGTCCTGAGATTACAGGACAAAATTATATCCTAAGTTTCTTTAATAGTTGCATAGAACAGTTATTTTATATATGAAACTTCTATATGTTATGTGAAGTAGCATAAGCAATTCAAATGTTACTAGAATAAGCTTTTATATGTGCAAAAAAGTAAAGTTCTGTACTATGCATGGCTGTAGGTATGTTTTGTCCTGGAAAATCTGACATTTCTACAGAACATGTCCCACTTTGGGCATTTGAAAAGGTGGCAACCCTATAGGACCTTTATGTAGAGACATCAGATTTTGCAGGACAAAACATACCCACAGCCAGTAGAAAGGAGAGTACTTCACTGTTTTACCTAAATAAAAGGTTATTCTTGTAGCATTATAGTTGCTTATACTGTTTCTTATAACATTTAGGTGTTTCAGATACAAAATAATTGTATTATGCAACTACTACAGACAATATAGGAAATCTTTTTCCTAAATCACAGGACATTTGCCATAATTTCAATTATTTTGCAGGACACAACTGCCCAAAGGGGAGTGTCCCTCGCAAAGGTGGACAGGTGGTAACCCCAGCCCTATTATTCTATCATCTTTCTAAGGTAGTCAGCAGAATATGAGCTTTCTGTCACTAGCAAACCTCTCATACGAATGGGGAAGAATGAACACTGAATCAGGGACACTGCATAACAACCTCAGGGACACATTTAGAAGTTTGGTACTATTAACCTGACACATTGACAGACCCAGAGCATATGTATTCATACACATTGTCTGAGGTACATGCTGTTTATGACTCTTACATGTTGTCATTATTCATTACATGTATTCTGCCACCTTTCCTCCTAATATCACTAGTTCTAGGAGGGTTTAGGTGGGAAAGGGTTAGATTCTGAGTCATAATCATGGACGTCCCTGGTAATCAGGGACAGTTCAGTAATATGGTCCCTATGTGTTCCCCCAATGGTTTACGGACTATCCAGTGGATGTGCTCTTAAGGTTTGGGAGGTATGGGCTTCTGCTATGCCCACATCGGAGTATTACTTACATCCACGGGGCGGTCCTAATATGGCTCTGCCAGCCAACACCTACACGCCTAGGCCCATAATCGTATACCCATAGTTCTCCTACCTGCCACTCCTCTGCAGCACTCATCCTTACTGTGGGCACAGATGGGGTATAAACACACCCCTACACACTGCCGACTATCCCCGTGTTGGGACACATGTCGTACGCTGTGTCAACCCATGTGTTATCAGGCTTGCACAACCTACTGGTCCGTGTACATCTACAGCCTGGTCGCATCAATCATAACAGGGCTTGGCTCCAATCACTAAATGTTTGGTGTCCCACAAGGGACATCACTGTCCATGTTTCAAGTGTAGACCTTGCAGATCTTTCCCACTGGTAGTTTCCTGCCAGTGGTCTGGGAAGCAGTGGTGTATTTACCTTTATTGCATGTCTGTATGTCTCACCGGCCTAGATGGGGAGGGTGGGGGGTAGACGTTTTGTTTATTGGACCTCCCACCAACATATGCCTGGACTGAACATATGTTATCCATAACTGCTGTATCATATCCTAGGTATATACATGTGTATATTTACTGTAACATATATACATCTATTTACATTAATATATACAGATATATCTGCATATGTATGCATACATGTATATTCATATCTTGCTGTATATATATATATATATATATATATATATATATATATATATATATTTGTATATATATATATATATATGATCTAATGACATATGGGTCTATGGTTGTCTGCATATGTATAGATTCATATGTGGGTATGTATCAGTATTCTTTCTCTGTATGTATACATTCGTACTACGGCGAGGGAGAAGCATATCTCTATCTTGCTATGGGTACATATACACACACACACATAGCTCTACTTATATACGTCTACATCTGGTTATAACATTCCAGGCCATATAGATTACACCTTGCTTTAGTGGGTCTCGCAGTGGGTGTGGCTGCTCATTGGGCGACGCCTCTGCCCAATGAACACATTCACTTGCATCCCTAGGGCTGTTCATATTGGCCAACATCAGCCAACACCTGCACACCTAGACCCATAAGTAGCTACCCATAGTTCTCCCACCCACGCCTTCTCGACAGAACCCATCCTTACTCTGGGACCTGGTCAGTTCTGGACACACCACTACACGCTGCCCACTCTCCACTTCACGGGACCCATTTCATACAGTTGTCTCGGCCCATGAGTAATCTGGGTTACTCACCCTTGTATTCCGAGTCTGTATACACCACGGACATACTGGACGATCTATCGCATTCCTATGGTTTGGCCAATTTTTGGGATGTCACGCAAGGGACGCTCCAGTATGTGTTCCATGATTAGAATCCACGGGTTTACTCTGTCCCCCCCCCCAGGTGTATCCTGCCTGTGGTCTAGGGAGCAGTAGACATTTTACATTGCTTGCGTGTATAGTTCCTGTGTCTGGCTGTAGGGGGGGGTGGAAGGGCATGCTGTGTGTGTCATGTGTCCTGCCTGGGCTCCTCACTTCCATTGCCATAGCCTGTGAACAAATGTCATTCCTGTGTGCTTTTTCCTATCATAGCTGTATATCTCTATATATCTACGCACACACACACACACATACACCACATACACATATATATATATATATATATATATATATATATATATATATATATATATATATATGCATTTACGTATTTATATATGTACATATATGTGTGTGTGTGTGTATATATAGATATATTATATATATATATATATATATATATATATATATATATATATATGTCTGCAACCATAGATATATATATATATATATATATATATATATATATATATATATATATATATATATATATATATATATGTATATATATTCATATGTGTAATGGTGTTTATATATGCTTCACCAGCATACTAGTGCCTTATTCATTATGACATCGACACTTCACTCCAGTTATCTTGTAATCAGTATTTAGCACATTATACAGCGGACAGATGTCACAATATGTTCATGTATGGATTACCGATGGTAACTGGAATGTGATACAGTGTGATTCAGTACAAGAATGTCTGTTTGTTAGGGGGTTGCTCTAACGAATGCACTATTGCTGTGCCGCTCCATATGCATATATACCCATATACCCATGGCTCCTGGTTCCCCAAACACACCCTAACGCCTCCCTAGCACTGCTGTCATCCATTCTCCTGTCAGAATCATGGTGTATCAACACCACTACACACTGGCCACACCCTACTCCTATACAGCCATCCCATCGGTTTACTCACTCCACGTATCCCCCAACCTCCCATACGTTTAGTCCACGAACATTGTTGATGTGAGCGACCAAAGGAATACGTTTTGCTATTACTGGGCTGACCCACATGGACACGCAAGTGTTTATGGCAGGATTAGACTCTTGACTTTATTACATCTTTACTCCCATTAACATGACACTACAATTCATTAATATGTATGACTATGCTGTATCGCACACGTTCAACATGGGAGCCTAATTATGTACGTGTTCACCATATTTCTTTTACAAATAGACCGGTTAAATACTTGTCATTGCTGTACCGGGCAGATCACAGGAAGGATTCCATGTGTGGGGAAGCCCACACATTGGATTATCGCCAGCACAGCACTAACTTTGGACACTGTACATGCCTCTGTGTTCTAGCAGTTTTGTCCCGTCCCTCTTCTGCACAGCCTATTATTCCATCTACTGTTGATGTTTGTATGTGCACATTCCTATTATTTATGTCAACAAATGGAATGCATGTGTTACAGAGAATGTACTTCTACATATTGTTGTCTGTATGTGTGTATGCATATATACCTATTACGAACTCGCTGACCTCCACGGGGTGGACCAATTAGAACCGGGCCATCCAATCCTGGCACGACTGGATCCATAATTTCATACCCATAGTTCCTACACCCCACCCGTGTTTAATTTACATGCGTAACTTTCATTATCCACTTGTTATCGCAGCCATGACACACCTTTACACATTGCCCTCTCCAGAGCGTTTGGGGCCCTTCACATATTTTGTCCTGCCTCATGTATTCACAGGCTCTCCTACCATTTAATATTTGCACATACGTGCCTTTCCTGGGGTTATGGATTACGGCCATTTGCGCTTTACAATTTTTGGTGGTCCCAGCATGGACTACTTTCTGTCTGTGTGTAAAGTAGACTTAGCAATTCAACGATGTTACTCCCATTGGTAAAACCCTGCCTGTGGTGTGAGTAGCAGTGCTCTGCTCACTCCTGGGCAGCTTTTTATGACATACGCTGACAGCACTATATAATACCATAATTGCTCTTGATTCCCTTCACATCCCTTGTGTATGCTTTATTGTTACAATGTTCACTCTTCATACATATATATATATATATATATATATATATATATATATATATATATATATAGTGTGTGTACATGTATATATATATATATATATATATATATATACACACACATATATGTATATATATTACATCTGTACATACATAAATACATTTCCTATGCTGGGCGCTGCTTATACCCGTGCAGGCGCACTAGCATATGCTTACTGTGTGTTACATATGTTTACTGCCGCTTATTTGTGCTTACTTGTGCCTTATTCATTATGACAGTACAACTTTGATTGAATGGATCTAGTTAATAGTCCCATGCGATACTCACATTCACTTTTACATGTTTTAATGTCAGCTTTTCAGCAGAACAACATTCATTCCACAAGGAAAATGATATGTGCTATAGTCGAACTTGAACCGTGAATGCCTGTTCATTAGGTGGATGCTCCAATCACTACACTATTGGTGTTCTGCTTCATTTATATGTATACCCATGGTTCATAGTTACCCGAACACACACCTCAACACTTCATGTACACAGCAGGCATCCATTTTCCTGCTGGGAAAACTGCACTACTACACATGCACCATTCCCTACTGCTCTGGACACGTGCCTCATGTTGACTCACTCAATGTATATTCAGACCTCCAAATCCTATAGTCCTGGCACATACGTGTGTTTGATTGTCAGGGTGTTCATGTGGTCATCTGGGTTTAGACTTGTTCGACTGGGAACCGGGACAGCCCTGTACCCGTTTGAAAATCATATTTAGCACATGGACAAGGTTACTCCCACTGTTAGCATCCTACCTGTGGTTAGAGACGCAGGGATTTTGGCCACCTCTAGCCAGCTTGATATGTCAGCACTAGATAATACGGGTGTTCCGCTGCTGTTTTCCTTCTTGTTCCCTTGTTCATTCCTTGTGTGTGTGTGTATATATATATATATATATATATATATATATATATATATATATATATATATATATATATATATATATAGGGTTGCCACCCTTTCAAATGCCCAAAGTGGGACATTATTGGTACAAACATCAGATTTTGCAGGCTGAAACATACCCATAGCCAGTATAAAGGACAGAACCTCACTTTTTGGCCTAAATAACAGCTTATTATTGTAGCATTTTAGTTGCTTATTCTGTTTCTTATAACATTTAGGTGTTTCAGATACAGAATAACAGTTTTATGCAACTATTACATAAATATAGGAGATTTTGTCATTAAATTTCAGGACATCTGCCATTTTACATTATTTGTACAGGACACAACTACCCAAAGAGGAACTGTCCCTTGCAAAGTGGGACAGGTGGTTACCCTATCTATATATATATATATATATATATATATATATATATATATATATATATGTATGTATATATATATATATATATATATATATATATATATATATATGTGCGTGTGTATGTGTGTACGTACGCATGCATACACATCTATATGATTTAATTACTTTGATCATACTGTTGAATGACTGTGCTGTCAGCTATGTTTGTGATAACATCGAAGTTAGGTATAACTGCCGGGGCTTAGTGGTAAATCACATTGATTGTGATGTGTAGGGTCCTGGCGTCAGGCCTGGCCGACGCGGTTTATTGTGTTGCTGGGCAGAACACGGGTCATTGAAAAAAGGGTGAGTACAACACTTTTCAGCTGCGGTTTTCCATTTAACCGCCAATTCACTTCACGCAAAAAAACCTTCTACATTCTTACTGTGATACATCACCCCAGTTCACATGTCAATGGTATATCGTTATACAGCATAAAATTAACAAGATATGCTCGTATATGGATTATGGGTCATAAATGGTGTGTGCTGCATTCAAACCGGCAACATCTGCTTGATAGTCGGATGCTCTAACCACTACACTATTGGTGTTCTGCTTCATTTATATGTATACCCATGGTTCATAGTTACCCGAACACATGTCTCATCACTTCACTAACACAGCAGGCATACATTTTCCTGTTGGGAAAACTGCACTATTACACATGCGCCATTCCCCACTGCTTTAGACACGTCCCGTATGTTGGCTCACTCAAAGTATATTCAGATGTCCCAAGCTTATAGTCCTTGGACATACGTTTATATCATGATCAGGGTGTTCAATTAGTCTTCTGATTTTTGGCTCATTTGACTGTTGACTGGGACTGGCCTGTACCTGTTTGAAAGTCAGACTTAGCATGGGGACATAGTTAGTTCCACTTTTAGCATCCTACCTGTGGTTGGGGATGCAGAGGTGTGCTCACCTCTGGCCAGCCTGATATGACAGCACTAAATATTATGGGGGGTTCTGCTGCTGTTTCCCTTCACATTCATTATGACTGCTATATTGTGACCATGTTCATTCTTTATATATATATATATATATATATATATATATATATATATATATATATATATGTATATATATATATATATATATATATATATATATATATATCTGTCTGTACATACACATGCATATACACCTACATGCTTATTTACATTTCCCATACTGTTGAATGACCGCCACTTACTGTCACGCATACACCCTAGCATACCCGCTTACACTAGGGTTGCCACCTTTTCAAATGGCCAAAGTGAGACATTTTCGGGACACACATCAGATTTTACAGGCCAACACATACCCACGGTCAGCACAAAGGATAGAACTTTACTTTTTTGCCTAAATGAAAGCTTATTCTTGTAGCAGCTTAGTTGCTTATTCTGTTTCTTATAACATTTAGGTATTTTACATACAGAAATAACTATTTTTTGCAACAATTACATGAAATATGGGACATAATTATGTCCTACAATTTCAGGACATTTGCCATTTTTAATATTTTTGGTCAGGACACAACTGCCCAAAAAGGGACTGTCCCTCACAAAGTGGGACAGGTGGAAACCCTACTTACATCTGCTTTAAAGCGCCTTAATCACCCTATATCCAGCTGCCATTATTGTGGCCATCATATAAAATTAGCCCTTGCATGGCTTGGACCTGGGAACAGGAACACCATAGAAACTGGTTTTATCACTAAACCATCCGTGATACATTCTCTATGGATGATAATTAGGATATATGACTTTACTCCAGCCATTCCACAGTACTGGCAACAAATGTGACAGTCGGGTGGTGTACATATGTATAGTACATGTTATTATTCATATGTTTCTGAGACGCATATGTATACATTTGCAAGTATACATATTTATGAATTGGACACATACTTGACAACTACTTATACGCATGTATGTGTGATGTGAAGCTATGCGAATGTGAAAGGTATATATTTCCGATAATGCACGTGGGGAGACGTGCATCATGGTCAGGTGTTTAATCCTGGGTCATAGGTTCTACAGGACCGGCTGGAGGCTGAGCACAGTTGTGGGCAACTACTGCTCATACAACTTGTGTCCAGATGTCTACGGGACTGGACATCGTGTCGTGCCACAAAGTCTAATTTTTAGAACAGATACTTATCCCATGAGGGATATCCAAAAATTTTGGGGACCAATGACATCGATTCTTTTGGATTTATGAAAATGAGGTAGGGTTATACATGCAAGGGATACATAGTTTGCAATCATGAGACTGCCTAGGGTGAGACTGCCTACTAGATATGAGTAGGGGTCACTATGTGCAGATATGGCTGCGCCAAGCTAGCAGCCTGAGTATGGATGGTTTTGGTGGACGTTCAGGATTGGGTGGGGGGTGGCGTGCTGTGGAAGGGATGATGGGTATTCAATTATATATCCAGGTGTGTTGGGGTTGGATGGCTCAGTTCAGGCCAGACCATTATGTGGGTGTGAACCGGTAACGTTTCTGTACATATGTATCACACATTTTAATGTTCATATGTTTGTGGGATTGTGTTCTACAGTATGGCCTGTCAGGTTGTATTGCGGATGTGAATGTTTGTTCTTTAGTTTTCTTTCTGATTCACCCACTGCTCCATCGTACACCTCCAGTTCACCTATTGTGCATCCAACTCAGTCTCCCCTTGGCAAATTAGTACATTACCCTTCACCCCCCCACCCCCATATTCCACAGACACCATCCATCCCTTTTCTGGTTGATGGCCCATGGCACAGACAACAGAACACATTGCGTACACTACATATCTCTGGTACCAATATGGTTGTGGGGACGACCCTAGCATTTTTGATCCTCCACATGCTGTACTTCACGCACATAGGTACACGCAAATACTTATCTTTCATGACATGGTAGGTAGACCTGGGTAATACCCATTCATCTTTGGGCTGTCCAGACAAGGACGACTTGGACCGCGAATCGGCAGATATTGAGCGACTGCTCTGACCATTGGTAGGGTTACCACCTTTTCAAATGACCAAAGTGGGACATTTTCGGGACACACATCAGATTTTACAGGCCAACACATAACCCACGGTCAGTACAAAGGATAGTACTTTAGTTTTATGCCTAAATGAAAGCTTACTGTTGTAGCAGTTTAGCTGCTTATTCTGTTTCTTGTAACATTTAGGTTCATAGGTTCATACTAGGCTATCTGCCCTAGGGCATTTATAAGCCTAGCCAGAATGTGTTTGGCTTTCGCCACCCATTTTAAATTTATTTTGCTATGCCCTTTTTCGAGGTTAGTATACTGTGCCTCTGTCTAACAGTGACACAGAAGTGATACCTGGGGTAAACCTATGATCTCCCATCCAGTCATCAAGATTCCTCTTGAAGAGAGTCAATGAGGGACTCTGCCTAACCTGGACTGGGATTTTATTCCAGAGTGAAGGGAGCCTCTGGGTTATGAATCTGTCCCTCCAGCATGTCCTATTTATTTCAGTGCTGAGGTTCAAGTCTCTCGAGCGTAGCTCGATGGGATTTGGATTTTCTGAGGTGCAGCATGTCCATTAATTCCGGGTTGGACATGGCTTTATACGTCAGGCACAGATCGCCTCTGAACAGGCGGTATGCCACTGAGTAGAGCTGGAGTTTCTTTAACCGGGCAGCATATGGCATCTGTTTGAGCCCTTTGATCCTCTTGGTGAGGTACTTTTGGGGTCTTTCCAGTTGCTGCAGGTGTCTGGTAAGGTACATCCCAAAAGGGGCATTGTACTCAATTATGGGCCTGATGAGGGATGAGTAAAGAGGCACGATGACCTCCCTGATCTAGATGTGAATCCCTTCATGATTAGGTGGGCTATATAAAATGTTTTTCTAACCACTTTGGCCACGTGGTTGTCAAATGAGAGATTGCTATCAACTTGGGTCCCCAGGTCCCTAATTACTTCTTCTGTACTTAATGGATTACCACCTATGTGGTAATTTGTGGGCACTTTGTTTTTGCCAAAGGGATGACTATACACTTTTGGCATTTAGCTTGAGGCCATGGCTCTGGCACCAGTTGTCTGTTTCTATGAGGCCCTTTTGGAGGATGCTTGTGTCGGCTGGAGAGTCGATTATGGCACCCAGTTTGCAGTCATCTGCGAACTTGGTCAGCCACAGTCCTTCCATGTTGGCCTGTACCTCCGAGAAATATATACCGAACAAGAGAGGTCCCAGGACTGAGCCTTGTGGGACACCACTTGTAACTGGTTTGGAGTCTGACATGGCTCCAGCAATTCTAACCATGTGGGTTCTGTCCTTGAGCCAGTTTGCAATCCATCTAGTGACATAGGGGTTTATATTTAAGCTGGTGAGCTTATCTATAATGCCTGAGTGGGGTATTGTATTGAAGGCTTTTGCAAGGTCCAGGTAGGCTGTGTGGGCCACCTTCCCCTCGTCAATGGCCTTGGTGACTGTTTCAAAGAAATCAACCAGGTTTAAGAGGCAGGATCTGCCCTTAACAAAGCCGAACTGGGTAGGATCCAGTGTCTGTAGGTCCCCAATATCTTTATTTATGAGGTCCATGATGATCCTTTCCATAGCTTTGCAGACCAAGCTAGTCAGGCTTATGGGGCGATAGTTTCCAGGATCCGTTGTGGCACCACCTTTATGGAGAGGGACCACTGTTGCTGTACGCCACTCTTTGGGCACATATCCTGTAGTAAGGCTGAGATTGAACAGTAGTTTTATGTTTGGGTTTAGCTCTTCTTGGAGTTCATGTAGGACACAGCCCGGGACACCGTCTGGTCCCATTGATGCTGTGCTTTTGCTTTGGAGAGGCGGCTCTTGCCTGAGCATCTGAGATGTCAGGGGCAGCACTCTGCTGGGATAGATATTTGCCCTTTTGGTGGGGGGGAGTTTGCTGAACCTGTCAGCTAGGATGTTGGCAATGTCTGTGGGTTCAGTGTATTTTTTGTCATTTTGGACTAATTCTGAGCATATCTGGGAATTACCACCCAGGTTCCTAACATAACTAAAGAAAGCCTTGTGATTATCCTTAGTATCCTGTGCAATTTTTCTCTCGAAGCTGGCCTTAGACAATTTTATGAGTGCCCGTAGTTTTTTGCTAATACTGATCAGTGATGCCTTCCCTTTTTGGGATTTTGCTCTATCATTTAGTAGCTTCCTCCTTCTATTGTATAGTTTGTTTATGGCTGGGGTCCACCAGACAGGACATCTGCCTTTGGAGGATTGGGTCTTGGTTTTATTTGGGATCGCATGATCCATGCATTCCTGAAGGTGTTCATAGAATGCGTTTATAAAGGATTCTGCAGTCTGGGCCGTATTTTCCACAGGCCCGAGGGCTTTGAAGGATTCCACCACGGTTTTGAGGAGTGTGAAATTTGCTTTACAGAAGTTTTTCACTGTGGTTTTCTGGGCAGGGGGTGGGGTCGGGATGTGAATATTCAGTGAGATTAGTTTATGGTCTGATCTTACCAGTGAGGGATACACTTCTGGTCTGGAGCATAGAGTCCCCATGTTGGTGATGATCAGGTCCAGTATGTTTTCCCCTCTTGTGGGAGTGGTAACAAGCTGTTCCATAGCATTTGAGTTTATAAATTCTAGGAACCTTTGGGCTAGGGTGTTGGAGCTAGAGTAATGCTCCCAGTCTATGTTTGGGTAGTTGAAGTCACCCAATATAATGGTGTTTGGAGAGACCTTCATATTTTCCAGTGTTCTCAGAAAGGCTGAGTGGGGTTCCTGGGTTTGGGAGGGTGATCTGTAGCAGGCTATAAACTGGAAGTCAGTTTTACCCACTGTTAGTTGCACATGGATAGTCTCTGATGCTTCGTGCTTTGCCACCAACCTGGAGGTGTGGGTATCTTTGATGAATATCGATACTCCCCCTCCTTTTGTGGTTCGTTCCAATTTTTGGGGCCGAAAAGCATGGTATGAGGTATAACCTGGTAGTGCTGGGGTGCTCTCGGGAGCCCTGAACCAGGTTTCTGTTACTGCACAGATATCGATGTTCTCCATGCTAAGGAGAGTTTCGAGTGCATGCATCTTCAGGTTTAGACTTCTGGCGTTGAGTAGCATTACTCTTAGTTTCTTATCCCTTGTGATACCTGTGGAGGTGGGTTTGTCTTTTGAGCCTTGCCTAAAAAAGGCACTATGGGGGTAGCAAGAGCCTTTGCCAATATCCAAAAGCCCAGGGGTGACAGGTGCAAGCCATCCCTAGCGAAGCATCATGGCTTGTCGAGCATATCATCCCAAGCTGACAGGCATTGGATCCCCTTTGAATGACACCAGTACTTAAGCCAATTGTTGAAATTGATCATCTTGTCTTCATATTGTGGCATCATTCTTGGTGAGGGTAAGATGCTACTCAAGGTCAGGGTCATACCGGCCTGGGCTACATGCTCAGAGAGCTCCTTTATGTCTCTTTTCATGTAGTCCAGGGAGGTACGTCTCAGGTCATTCACACCAGCATGGACAATGACTGAGTCATATTTGTACTTGCCTTGGAGTGACCTGAGTGCTTGTGTTATGTGGCGGATCCTAGCGCCGACAGGCTGCTCACCGTGACCCTCTCCTTGTTCAGCCTGGTGGCGGGACGCCAGTGTGCCTGACGATAGAGTCACCTATTACAAGTGTATCAGGTGTGTTGTTTAGTCTTAAGGGCTGTGACTGTTCGGCACACTGGCTTTGTGAGATATGTGTTGCACATGTTTTGTTTTGGGGTAGCGGTTGCTTGGGTGTCTGCTTTGGAGGTCTCTGCTGCTTAGGCAGATCTTTATTTAGAGCCTCCAGTATGTTTTTGTGTGATTATGTGTTTGGTTTGCTGTCGTGGTAGGTCTATGTGAGACTGGAATTGTAATGAGTGTGGTTTCCTTCTCCTCCTGACTGGTTATGCCAGTACTGAGTTGAGAGAGCTTAGCCTCCAGTTTGGCTATATGGTTGCATCTCTCACATGTGTTGGAATTTGTTGGGAGGAGGAGAGGGTTGTCTGTGTACATGAGGCAGTTGTAACATTGCCTCAAGATTCCCATATTCACCAGCTGGACCGGAGAGGAGATTGACAACTGACCTTTGGACATGCTAGAATAATATTGGGAATTCCTTAATAATTGAAAACAAGGGCCAGTGGGGAGTGAGGGTGTAGTGCTTTTAATTTTTAGTTCTGACTTATATAATTGCTTTAGCGAGCAAGTGCCAGGTAATTTAAGTGCAATGTGTTACAGGTAACTTAAATGCAAAAATGACAAACAGTAACTTTCTTTCAAGTGAAACAAGGAAATAAGTACAGTAAGCAATGCAGATATCACTAGTGATCCACAGAAGCGCTGAGAAGCCGCGTATTAGGTGGAATTAGCGTTCCAGGGAAATAACAAGCAAACAAACAACAAGCATATAAACAAAGCTAGATTCAGCAGGCCTGGATCTAGTCTATGCTACAGCAAACGAGGTGTACCAATTTCAGTAAGATACAGTTCAAATATTCAGGCACTATAAACCTTTAACCAGAAATTCCCAGCTCAGAAGGGCAGAGTCCAGCCTCTTCTCCCACAAGAGTGCAGATCACGAACCTTCTTAATGTAAAATAACTGGCCTGAAGCCCAAGTGCTTAAACCAGAACTAATACACTTTAAGAATAACAGACACTGGACTAGGTATTTTACATACAGAATTAAGTATTTTATGGAACTATTACATAAAATATGGGACATAATTATGTCCTACAATCGCAGGACATTTAACATTTTTAATAGTTTTGGTAAGGATACAACTGCCCAGAGAGGGACTGTCCCTCACAAAGTGGGACAGGTGGTAACCCTAACCATTGGGCTAGGCTTAGCAAAGGTTGGTGGCACGCTAACACACTGCATTTCACTTCCACTTGGTATAACAATCAACACTACAATGGAACACGGGCACAGGGTTTTAAATGTCATTTGTTTGAGGGATGGGGACTCAATATTTAACTACGTGTCTTTGAGTTAACTTTTTATTATGGTGTTTGCAAAACTGTCTTGTATGCTTTGCATACATTTCAGTATCCACGGACACTGACAGGAGTGATTATTATTAGAGGCAGGCTGTACTAGTCGGCATTTTAGGTTATGGGTCTGCAGCTGACATGTTCACGCCTCAGTGCAGTGCTTAGACATGCCCCCTGCACTCGCGGACGTTTCCTATGCCCATGGACGTTGCAGCAGCGCGCCTTCATTAATATGCATGTGGTGCTGCTGCACCATCTCTACTCTGCACGGTCGGCGCAAGGCTAACGCCGTCCTTGCGCCAA
Organism: Protopterus annectens; assembly: GCF_019279795.1. Classification (NCBI taxonomy): domain Eukaryota; kingdom Metazoa; phylum Chordata; order Ceratodontiformes; family Protopteridae; genus Protopterus; species Protopterus annectens. The sequence goes on along the minus strand of NC_056729.1, from coordinate 244,457,111 downwards.
ACGTCATGAATTCCTGTGATAGTTTTGGACTGTTTCTCAAAAATTTGAGGCTTTGTGGCAAGTCAGAGGAGAGGACTGAAGTCACTAAACAATGTCATATATAAGAGTTTTATACTTCATATCCTTCATAAAATGCATGTCAACACAAATCCTGTCATTCTAGCAACTTTCTAAGTTAAAAAGAGCAGTACTTAAAATCTATCCCTATTTTTTGGGCCATTGTATCCACATTATTTTAGGATTTGTCCAGATTTCTTGTACTAAGAGGTTGTGAGGTAAATATACATCTAAACTCTACATTTTTTTGTAGAGTGTCCAGATTTTTGCCTTATATTTTTGGCTTATTCCTCATAAAATTTGTGGTCTTCTGGCACAACACCGAGGATTGAAATAACTAAATAATGTCATACATTTGAGTTTCAAACTTCATTTCCTACAGAAAATGCATGCTATGATAAATGCTATTAGTCTAGCACTTTCTATGTCTAGAAGAGCAATATTTATAATCTGTCCCTAATTTGAAGCCTTTGTCCCACCATTATTTTATGCCTTGTCCAGATTTCTTGTGCTAATAGGTTTGGAGGTATGGAGACGAGGTATGGAGGCATAGTATGCAATGCTCTAGTTGTTGATTAATTGGTGCATTTTAAGGGGGGAAAGGGGTTCTGCATTCCTTAGTGTGTACTCCATTGTATAAGATCCTTAATAACTATGAACTTGTTGTCAGTTTCTTAGTCATTCCTTATTGTAATACTATCAGCTTACCAATTTGTATTTAATGTAACTTACGCAATTAATCCTACAAGGGCAGCAGGCACTGAATTTGTTGATGAAACACTGAAATGTAGTCTCTGTAATGTGGAATTAGTCTGATGAATTTTACTTCTGCAGAAATTGAGCTTATTGACTGATACAGGTGGACTGTAATGACAAAAGTTTGAATGACCTTTTATGGTTAAATGTTCTGAAATGGGCAGTTTTGTCATTATTAGGTCATACTTTCTGTTTCATTGCTTACTGGAAAAACGCTCAAAACTACAAATCTAAAACACACTCTAACAAGTGGTGCTGTATTATACAAGAAATATAATTTAATGCAGGTGAATACACATACATGTATGCATGGCCCTAAAATGTGTGCGAGGAGCCTATGGTTTGAAAATTTTATTTATTTATTTGACATTTGTTGAAAGGGGTAGTCCGACTGAGCTATTGCCCTTTTTCAACAGAGGCCCGAGGAGAAAAGCTCCAAAGTTATACACAGAAAAATGAGAATGTTACAGTAACTAGAATAGGTCAATATGACGCTAGTGATATATATATATATATATATATATATATATATATATATGTTTACCATCGAAATCTCGGAAGACAGTAACGCGAACCTTGGAAGGCTGAATGTCACTCTTCCAAGGTTTTGTAGCATTGATTTTTAAATGTTTGAATCCACAACAGTGGTGTGGATTTATCGTTTTGGATGGAGATCGCACTATGGTGGGGAAATGTAACCATTTCCCCACTGTAGTGTGTGTGTGTGTATAAATATACATATATATATATATATATATATATATATATATATATATATATATATATATATATATGGATCTATTTTGATCCAACAAATTTATGTTTCATCAAAATATAAATTTGCGATCTCACTTTCACAAAAAAGTGCATTTTTTTGAAAATGCACTTTCATGCAAACAACAAAAAAAAACCTAAACCAAAAAAAAAAAATTAATACTATTATGCAGGGGGGCAAGCACCCCTGCACCCCCCATTTAAATATTCTCACTCCGAGATCGCACTACAGTGTGGAAAAAGGAATATTCCCTTATCCCCACTGTACCACAATCTCAGCGGTAATTGCTTAGTTGTACATCAACACTAAACATTGATCTACAACTAACGTTACATTCAAACTGCATTATTTTATTTCTTCTGTCTTCTTTCGGCTTTTCCCGGTTAGGGGTCGCCACAGCGGAACTCTGGTCTGTTAATGATTGGCAGTAGATTTTTACGTGCCGAGTCGCCAGCCCTGATGCACAACCTTCAACAAAGGTACGCCCTTTCACGCATGTCTCCACACAGAAGACGGTCTAGCTGAGAATCGAACAGGACAACGTCTTACTGTGAAGCGACAAATTTCTTCTCTGTATTTTTTTTATTTTTACTTTTATTTTTACACGAAAGTGCATTTTCAAAAAAATGCACTTCTGCAAAAGGGAAGTAGCGAATTTACTTTTCGATGAAACGTAAATTCGCTGGATTAAATGGGATCTATATATATATATATATATATATATATATATATATATATATATATATATACACACACACATATATATATATATAGATCTACCTGAGAACAACGAAAGCTGGAAGACCAACAATGGAAATAATCGACAGTTCGGAATCCCGATGCTGAAAACACCATGTGAAACGAGCGCAACTGTGTAAGTATGCGATAGTGACGGACTTTAGGGTTAGGGTGCGGGTAAGGTAAGTGTGTGTTAGTGACGGACTGTAGGGTTAGGGTGCGGGTAAAGTAAGTGTGCGATAGTGACGGACTTTAGGGATAGGGTGCGGGTAAGGTAAGTGTGTGATATTGACGGACTTTATGGTTAGGGTGCGGGTAAGGTAAGTGTGCGATAGTGACGGACTTTAGGCTTAGGGTGCGGGTAAGGTAAGTGTGCGAAAGTTGATGGACTTTAGGGTTAGGGTGCACGTAAGGTAAGTGTGCGATAGTGACGGACCTTAGGGTTAGGGTTTGGGTTAAGGTTAGGGCATAGATAGTTGTGTATGTAAGGTTTAGTGTAAGTTTGTAAGGTTTTTGGTGTGCTTGTGTTTTGTGTGTGTTTTTCGGAAATAGATTTGTTTTGTTGACTGTCGGGATTGTGGTTTGTCAGGCATGTGAACTTTCGTGTTTTTCAACTGTCGGTGTTGTGGTGTTGGTGATCTCGTTGTCGGTGTTTTCGTTTGTCTGTGTTATGAGGTAGATCCATATATATATATATATATATATATACATATATACATATATATATATATATATATATATATATATATATATATATATATATATAACTTTCATATGGCGGAGACCATATGAACGACCTTTGGAAGTTCGAACAATTTAAAAAAAAATTCAATAAACATGATTATTTTTTCTGTAACAGGTTGGACCCTGACAAAAGGAGGTAGCTGCATGTGTGTTAGTACAATCTTGTGTGCATGTATGTGTCATGTCTTTCAACTTTTACCTCAGAATTCTGGACAAAGATAAAATATTTAGGGAAATGGTACTCTTAGTGGGTGCTATTCACTCAAAATAATTTCCAGATGTAGGAGAAATGGAACAGAAGTTCACAACAAATTAGACGTGTTCTTCCAAATATGGGAGAGCTGAGAGGGGTGTGTGTGTGCTTGTATTTTGAACCTTTATGGTTTATGATTGAAAATTGATTACTTTTTGAATTCAGTAAATTAAATGCATGCATGGATACACACACACACATGAAATATTTAGTTGCAAGGCTTCAATAACAAGATGGAGCAGGGCTACTAATGTTGTTCTATATCTTCACAGAAACCCAGCTGTGACCTCCCCCACCTCACCCCCGCTAGCTGGTATTTTGTGTTATAACTAGTGTAACTTTGCTGACCTTATTTTTTGTGTTGTGAAAGTTTCCATACCTGAATACTTTGCCTGTATTTCTCTTCAAATATCTTTGGAGATGCTTTCTGGTACTGATTACTTTGGCTTTCTCCTTTGCATAAATATTGCAGCAAATCAGATTTCTCTTTCTTTCCCATCATCATCATCATCACCCCCCCCCTTTTCCCATTTTTTTTACATTGGGTCAGAGTATCGTGTTAACTGTCGCCAACTCTCTCAATTCAATGCCACACTCCTGCCTTCTTCAACACTCATGCCTGACTGTCGCAGATCTTCTTTCACACAATCCATCCACCTCTTTGCTGGACATCCTCGCTTCCTCTTATCTTCTTCCCATCTGTCCCAAATATTCCTCGCCAGATTGTCTTCTGCTTTTCTGCACGTGTCCAAACCACCGTAATCTGTTCTATTTGATCTTTTCTGCAATTGGAGCTACTTTGGATTCTGCTCTTATGCCTTCACTTCTTCATCTGTCCCACAGTGTGCATCCTACCACCTTTTCAGGCACTTCATTTCTATCACCTATAGCTTCTTCAACTGTTCTGCCTTTACTGCCCAGGTTTCTGTACCATACAGTAGTACTGGTTACACCACTGCCTTGTACACCTTACTTTTCAGCTTATTTGGCATTCTTCTGTCATTCACTACACTGCACCTGACACTTTATGCCACTTGGCTGCAGTGCCTCTAATTCTAGCTTTGACCTCTTCATTCAGACTTCCCTTCTCCTCAACCACCATCCCAGATACATGAAACTGTTTACCTGTTCCACTGTTTTCCCTTCTACCTCCATTCTCAGCTTCTTCTAATTTCCCCAGTTTGCTACCATTACCACTGTCTTATCTATGCTTAGTTTCATCCTATGTGCCTTCAAGTTTTGCATTCCATTCTCCTATCACTTGCTGAAGTTCTTGCTCAGAGTCTGCCTGTAATGCCACATCATCTGCATACAGTAACTTTGTTATCTGTCCCCTCCAACCTGTTTGCTAATATAGTCCGTCAGCAGTATGAACAGCAGTGGGCTCAGAGCTGTACCCTGGTGTACACCCACTCCCACTGTGAGGCCAAACACTATTCATACTTGAGTTATTGGGTCCTTGACATAGCCTACACTAATTCTACAAATGTTTCTGGGACTACAAACTACCGCAGTACTGCCCAGATCAGCTTTCTTGGGACCGTATCATATCCTTTCTCCAAGTCTAAGAATGCTCAGTTAGACTCTCTCATCATCTCTAGCTTCTTCTCAAGTATCTGTCTCACTTCAAACTCGGGTCAATTGTGCTACATCCTGATCTGAAACTGAATTGCTCATCTCCCATCTTACAATCTACTACTCTGCATATCCGTTTATCAATCACCCTCTCCAGAACTTTCATGCAGTGTGATAGGAGTTTGATGCCTCTACTGCCCACAGTTGTGGATGTCCCCTTTGTTCTTGTACACTGGCAAGAGTATGCTTATTCTCCAGTCATCTGGAATACGCCTTTCCCTCCACACTGCTATGAGTACCCTCCAGAGCCATTTCTCTCCTATCTTACCCAGCATCTTTATCATATCTGCTGTAAGCTCATCTGAGCCTGCTGCTTTCCCTGACTTCACTTTCCTTAGTGCTGTTCTCACTTCTTCTCTTCTTCTAGGGTGGGCTCCTCCTCTTCACTCGTTGTAGGCTGTTTCAGTGGTAGTACAGCTTATGTGGAATTTTCTTCATTCAGAAGCTACTGGAAATATTCCTTCTGTTTGCCTTTGATGTCCTGTGGACTGGTGAGCAGGTTGTTGCTGGAAACAAGCTGTCAAATGGAAAAAAGCCACCTCCTTCCTTAATACACTTACAGGTGTACCACAGGGTTCCATATTGGGTCCCCTACTGTTCAACATTTTCATAAATGTCTTCCACCAGAACATTCCTAGTGCTAAACTGTTTCAATATGCAGATGACTCTGCCCCTCCACTCTCTTAAAACTAACTCAGGATGCTTTCTCTTATACTGAACATTGGGTGATAGACAACCACCTATCCTCAATGCATCAAAAACTAAAATTATGCTATTTTCCCCTTCAAAAAGTATCATTATAGACAAGAACTCATTCTCCATTACTAGCGAGGTAGCCTCCCATGTAAGGCTTCTAGGAGTCATTATTGATGAACAGCTAAAATCCGATACCCACCTACTAATATAAAGAAAACCCACCAGAAACTAGGCATGCTCTACTGCCATAACCGCTATATCACTCCCACTACTAAACTTGTACTCTCCAACACCTTCCTCATTCTTTCTCTCCTATATGGTGCCCTACTTTTTATCAGCCTTCAGTCTTCTCTAAAAACAAAGCTATCCTCCTGTTATAACAAAATGTCTAAGTTTGCTACCGGCTATAAATCCTCCTCCCACCACCGCAATGCCCTACACAAACTAAGTTGGCTCGAACTTCCCAACCATCTTAACCTATAATCAACTTACTCATGCCCATAAACTCATCTTTAATCTCTCCATCTGCCCCTCCCTTGCCTCCTCCTTCAAAATGCACCTACCCAACAGATTTCTAAAATCCAGTAACCAGATGTAGCTTGAACTGCACAAGCCTGCTCATCCTCCTGGCAATTACCTACTATCCTTTTCCCTAGCTCACCTCTGGAACTCCCTGCCACCTCTTATTCATACTACAGACAACTACTCTACCTCTAATACCCTGCTTCATTCCTGTCTCAAAACCCTCTGGGAATGTTCCTGCTCTCATCCCACATAACTCACCTCTTTTTTTCCCATTTCTCACACTCCTTTACTTCTCTCTTCTCTTCATCATACGGAACTTCACTGACTACTACCATCTTCATTTCTGTCATTTACTCCTACTCTTGCTCTATTTTTTCTTTTTTTTCTTATTGTCCCCCCCTTCTTATATTCAACAATTAACACCTCTTATCCCCCATCCTACTTTAACTCTGCTAAGATTTCATGTAAAACTGTAATGTCAACCCTGTGTTATTTCACATTCTAACAAATCTAACAGGAATATGCACCAATGGATTTTTCTTATTTTAATTGACTTATGTATGTGTGTGTGTGTGTGTGTGTGTGTGTGTGTGTGTGTGTGTGTGTGTGTGTGTGTGTGTGTGTGTTTGTAATTTTACCTTTTACTTTTTTAACTGGATTTTCACTGCAGTCGTAAATTTTGTATCATGTTATGTAATACCATCGTTCTTCAATAGTATTACATAAATGTAAATGCATTGTCTTCATATTATATTGCTGTTCATGGAGCTTTTCTCCAATGGCCTATTCTTTACTATTACAACTTCTTTCTTAGCTTCATTGTTAGCCAACCAGTAGACCTTCCTTGCCTGGCCAGTCTTTTCTATCTCCCACTTCTTCTTGCATTCCTTCTTTCTTTTGATGACTTCCTGGGCTTCTGCATTCTACCACCAGCTTTCCTTATGTACCTTATTTCCATACCTGGCTCGACCACATATATTTTCTATAGTCCAAACATACGCTGTTTTTAGGGGGTCTATATTATGTCAGCAAAACAGCATTACAGCGAATGTCATTTAGCTGAAACATATAGATCGAGCTCTGAAAAGAGCGAAAGCTCAGGTCAGCGATTTCCCAGGGAAAGAAATCACTTGGCCTGAGCCATGACATTGCCCTTTACCCCATTGTAGTGTGATCTGGGAGTTGGTATATTTAGTTAGGGGGGGCAAAGCCCCCCACTTTGTAATGTTTTATGTGTTGTGTTTTGTTGGTTCACTGATTTTTCTCCATGGGAAAAAAAAAATAGGTGAACTGGGTTTTTGCTGTTTTTAGAGATCAATCTATATGTGTCAGCGAAATGACAATCGCTGTAATGCTATTTCGCTGACAAAATATAGACCCATTTTTAGACGCTGCCATTCTTGTTCAGCTCCACCTATTTCCTCCTCTTTTTGGGGTGCTAGAGCTCTGAGCAATTCCTTGAAGTGTTGTACTTTCTCTCCAGTCAACTTCCAGGTCTTCAGCCTGGTCTCTGTTGACCTTAGATCCTTCTCTGACCACTGCTTACAGCTGATTGTGGCAACTAGTGGTTTATGCTGTGGGCCAACTGCTTCACTGGAGATGACTTTGCAAGCATGGATCCTACCCCAGTGCCTTTTCCTTGCCAAGAGAAAGTCTACCTGAGTTGCATAATAGCTACTCTTGTATGCAATCTTGTGACTGTCTCTGTTTCTGAACTATGTGCTGGCTACTATTAAACCATTTGCCAGACAGAAGTCTAGAATGGCTTCTCCTCCTTTATTCCTGTTTCCCCACCCATGTGGACCCAGGCAGTCCTCATATCCTGTTCTGTCTGTCCCGATATGTACATTCAAGTTACCCATTATCAACACCAATTCATGTTGTCCTGCTTTATCTTGTAGGTCCTGCAACTACTGTCTGAATGCACTCTTTTCCTCACTATCACAACTCTGCTGTGTTGCATACGCTGAGATTATGAATACTGCCCTACCATTATAGTGGAGTCTGATTGCCATGAGTCTGTCATTAATTCTGATGATATCCCTCACTGCCTTCTGAAGCCTCTCTCTCTCTCACCATAATTTCCACACCATTTCTAGCCTGTCCCCCTCCTGAGTAGTAGAGTCTGGATCCTAAGCCAAGTGGCTTTGCTCTACTGCCCTTCCATCTTGTCTCTTGGATCACCAGTATCATCATGTCATCCACTTCCAAGCTGCATCCTGTCAGTGAACTTTCATTAAGTGTAGCAATTCTCAGTTCATGTTTGGCAGGTTGATTGGTTTTATGTCCAGCTGTTACTCAACAGTGCTATCCCAGGTAACCCAGGCTGGGCAACTAGACACCGGCAGGCCAATAGCTTATTGACCCAATGCTACTGGGCTTTATGGTGGGCACACATTGACCAATGGGGGCACATATACCTCTCCCACCATTAGCATGGGTCCCTGGCGTAGGTCGGAGTAGACCAGGTCCTCAACCCACTTATCACCGGTAACTATCCATGCCCCCTTGGCTACATTAGTCAACATGACCAAATCACCTAGAGCCATATTTTACACTGTTGAGTGGCTAGCCCACCCGTAGTATGCAGTCTGTGATCTGTGTTCTCCTGTCTTGAGGATACTGCACACCACAGTAGATGCCCAAAGCGGTTGATCTGTACAACTCTTCCCCCTGTACGGCACCATGTAGAGTCTGTGCTTTTTTCCTCTGATTTCTTTCTTAATCTTTTTGAATATCTTATATCTGGGAATTCTGGGCTTCTTGCATAATAGTAACAATACATACTTTCTTTCTTATCGTCAGTAGTCCACTTTATCATCTTTATGGCTCTTTTCTGGCCTATCAGTTTTTGTGGACTACTACTACTTTCTACAATGGGGCAGGGGCATCCAACCCCTGAACCTGGCCTAACCCCATTGTTGGAATGTTTCTGTGTCTTAAAGATTCTACACTGTCAGTTTTTACAGTCCTGGAACCAGTGAGGATTTTTTATCCTGGGACTTGTGTACCCAGTTGTCTTTTTTACTTTTTAACTTACTTCTGTCCATGATGTATGCTATATAAAGTACATTGTATACATCAATGTCATAACCAGTAAAGTATAGCTTATTTAAAGAGAAGCTCATTGCTAACCAGTATCCTACCTTTTTCTACATTCCACTATAGCTGATTCTGGTTATTGTATGTATTTCTGGATTCCAGCATCTTCTTATTACATAAATTTGTAAGGAAAGCAATTTCATGCATTTACAACTCAGTAGAAGAAATCCTCATTGGAGGTTACCAGTCGAATGGCCCTAGAGCCTTTTTAAGCCTAGCCATTCTTGCCCCAGTTTTCGTTAAGTATCAGTGCCCAAGGACTAGAAAGACTTTGGTGTATTCCTGTACCTTGGAGTATCTATAAGCTGCTTCTGTCCATTAAGACCACAGGTGACAAGCAGGGTTGAATTTATGATTTCCCTTCCATTGAACAGGCTTTAAAGAAGAGCTCAGTTTCACAAAAATGGGTAGTCTTTCCAGAAAAAGGGTAATCTCTCAAACACACACCTGTTCCTCCAACATGTTTTACTTATGTCACAGATGAGGTTTAGATACTTAGATTGGGTAATTCTGGTGCTGTTTGTTTTCTGAACATGTAGTATATCCATCAGAGCTGGATCTGAGAAGGCCTTGTAGGCTAGGTATAGATTGCCCCTCAGTAGTCTATAGGAGACTGAGTACAAGGACAATGGTTTGGGGTTTTTCCACATAGGACATGTTATTTACACCCTGTACTCTTTTAATGAGGAATGTCTGTGGCCACTATGGTTGTTGCAAATGCCTGGTCAGGTACATGCTGAAGAGTGCAGTGTACTCGATTACTGGTCTAATGAGAGATAAACATAGTGGGATTATGATCTCCTTTGATCTGGATGCCATGCCACAACTTATAACTTGCCCCACACAGAAGGATTTTCTCACCACCATAGACACATTGTGATCAAAGTTCAGGTTACTGTCAACTTGAGTTCTCAAGTCCCTTACCACTGGGTCTACTCTCAGAAGAATGTTATCAGTATTGTAATTTTCAGGGGTGGGCATCTTCTCAAAGGGTATAAATATGCATTTTTGGCATTGAGTATTATGCTATATTTCTGGCACCAGTTACTTTGCTCTCAGACCCTTCTTAATGATATCTACATCTTTGCAGGAATCAGTCATTACACCCAACTTGCAGTCATCTGTAGATTTGGTCACCCAAATACCCTCTATAATTGCTATGACTTCAAAGAAGTGTATTCTAGGCAGGAGAGATCCAAGTGCTGAGTCCTGTGAAACACCACTAGTAACAGGCCTGCTGGTGGTGGAGGATTCCCCCACCCTAACTTCATGCATCTTATCCATGAGCCATTTGACTATCCATTGGGTTATATACGTATGTCTAAATTTTTGAGTTTGTCTACAATACCTAAGTGAGGTAGTGTGCTGAATGCCTTTAACAGGTCAAGGTAAGCAGTATGCACTTTTTGCCCATCATCCATGGCTCACAAAGTAGTCCAACTCGGTTTAGTAGCTGTGACCTACCCTTGATGAAACCAAACTGGGATGGGTCCAGTGTTTGAAGATTTCCTATGTATTTATTAGATGAATGATAACTTTTTTCCATGGCCTTGTATATGACTAGTGTAACTTATGGGTCTGTAGTTCCCTGGGTCTGTTGATGGTCCATCTTTATGTAGAGGGATGACCGTTGCAGTCCTGAAATCCCTAGGGACAAAGCCTATCTGAAGGCTGTGGCTGAATAGACATTCTAGTGTGCCTGAGGGGGTCATTTTTCAAACTATATAGGAGGCATCCCTGGATGTTATCAGAGTTCATTGCTGTACTATGTTTAGCTCTGTAGAGCACAGCACAGTGAGGACCCATACTTTAGGAACCATTGGGGGATAAGTGGTAGAGGGTATTTCCTGGGGAGTAACTAGTCATCTTTGAGTAATATGGACTCTGTCTTCTGCATGTACCTTAGGTTTATAGATTCACAGGTAGGTACTAGGCTATTGGCCCTAGGGTCTATATAAGCCTAGCCAAAAATGTCAAATGGTTTTTGCCACCCAAGAAAATTATTTTCCTGTGCTCCTGTCGAGCAGAGCCACAGAAGTGATCTCTGGGGTAAACTTCCTATTTCCCATCCAATCAAGATTTTTCTTGAAGACTGCTAATGAGGAGCTCTGTCTGACATAGATAGGTAGTCTGTTCCAGAGTATGGGAAGTCTCTGGGACAGGAATCTATCCCTCCAGCATGTTCTGTTTATTGTGGTGATAAGGTTTAGGTCTCTAGAGCGTATAGCTCGGAGGGATTGGGATTTCTTTAAGTGGAGCATGTCCAACAGCTCTGAGTTTGACATAGCTCTGAATGTTAGGCAGAGATCACCTCTGAGTAGGCGATATATGACGGAGTAAAGCTGAAGTTTTTTGAGACGGTCTGCTTAGGGCATCTGTTTGAGGCCAGTTACTCTTTGTGAGGTATTTCTGTGGCCTTTCCAGTTGTTGTAGATGTCTTGTGAGGTACATACCAAAAGGGGCATTGTACTCTATAATGGGTCTAATGAGTGATGAGTAGAGGGGAACAATGACCTCTTTTTTTCTGGATGAGAAACCTTTTGTGATGAGGTGAGCCACGTGGCGATGTGATTATCAAAAGAGAGACTACTGCCACCTGTGTCCCAAGGTCTGTTATCACATTTTCAGCATTAAGCAGACTACCAGCTATGTGGTAGTTCATGGGTACAGAGTTTTTACCAAAGGGGATGAGAATACACTTTTTGGCATTGAGCTTCAGGCCATGGCTTTGACATCAGGTATCTGTCTCAGTGAGGCCCTTTTGTAGTCCACATCGTTAGGAGTTTCGATTATGTCTCCTAGTTTGCAGTCATCTGCAAACTTTGTTAGCCAAAGACCTTCTCTGTTAGCCTATACTTCAGAGAAGTAGATACCAAACAGGAGAGGACCCAGGACTGAACCCTGTGGTACTCCACTTGTCACTGGTCTGAAGTCGGATTTGGAGTCCACTACTTTCACAGTGTGGGTTCTGTCCATGAGTCAGTTGGCAACCCATCTTGTGACATAGGGATTTATACCTAGTTTAGTGAGCTTATCTATATTTCCAGAGTGGGGGATGGTGTTGAAAGCCTTGGCGTGATCTAGATAAGCTGTATGAACCACTTTACCCTCATCTATGGCTTTGGTGACTGCTTCAAAGAAGTCAATCAGGTTTAGGAGACATGATCTGCCTTTTACAAATCCAAACTGGGTAGGGTCCAGTGTTTGGAGATTACCAGTGTCTTTGTTTATGAGTTCCGTGATGATACGTTCCATGGCCTTGCAGAACAGGCTCGTCAGGCTAATGGGGTGGTAGTTCCCGAGGTCTGATGTGGCTCCCCCTTTGTGGAGTGGGATAACCATCGCTGTGCACCATTCAGTGGGCACAAAGCCTGAGGTGAGGCTATGATTGAACATGGTACTTAGGTAGGGTGCCAGTTCATTCTGTAATTCATGTAGAACGCAGCCTGGGATATTGTCAGGTCCCATGGATGCTGTGTTCTTGGCTTTGGAGAGTGTGTTTTTTACCTGTGCAGCCATAATTACAGGAACTTTGCATTCTCCCAGTATAGAGATGGGCCCTCTAGGGGGTGAGAGGGGGGGGTTACAGTTAGCACTGAACCTATCTGCCAGGATGTTGGCAATATCAGTTGATTCTGTATATTTAGTGCCATTGTGCTGTAACTCAGAGCAGATCTGAGTGTTGCCATTGAGATTCTTGACATAGCTATAGAATGCTTTGTGGTTGTCTTTAGAGTCAGTGGCAATTTTGTTTTTGTAACTAGCTTTGGAGGATTTTATGAGGGATCTCAGCTTCTTATTGAGGTTGACCAGGGAGTTCCTCCAGTCATGGGATTTTACTCTTTTTTGCAACAGTTTCTTTCTTCTGTTGTAGAGTTTGTTTATGGCAGAGGACCACCAGATTGGCTTCCTTTTTTTGGAGGATAGCATCTTGGTTCTATTAGGGGATAGCATGATCCATGCACTCATGTAATTGCTTATAAAGTGCGTTTGTGTAGGCTTCAGCAGTCATACCTCTATTGCCCGTCTTCATTGGTGTCATGAAGTTTGCCACTTCTGTCTTAAGAAGTGTGAAGTTGGCTTTGGAAAAGTTTTTTTTACAGTGGTTTCCCAAATTGGGGGTGGGGGCGGGATGTGGATGTCTAGGGTGATTAGCCTGTGGTCGGATCTGACCAACGAGAAATTGACTTCTGGTGTGGAACAAAGGTTGCCCATGTTGGTAATGACCAGGTCTAGGATATTGCTGCCCCTGGTGGGGGTGTGAATAAGTTGATCCAAGGCATTGGAATTTATGAATTCCAGAAAACGTTGAGGAAAAGAGTTGGTACGTAAGTAGTTTTTCCAGTTAATGGTGGGGTAGTTGAAATCACCCATTATTGAGGTGTTGGGTTGTACCCTAATACTTTCCAGTGTATCAAGAAATGAGGAGTGGGAATCCTGGGGGATGGTGGGGGGTCTGTAGCAAGCTACAGTTTGGATTGCGATCTTGCCCAGAGTTAGTTGCACTTGGATAATCTCAGATGCATTATGCTATGCAACTAGCCTGGAGGTGTGGATATCCTTAATGAATATGAACACGCCTCCACCTTTAGTGCTTCATTCCAGATTAGGTGGCCGAAAGGTGTGATATGAATTATAGCCTGGAAATGTAGGGGTGCTCTCTGGAGCTTTGAACCAGGTCTCTGTCACTGCACAGATGTCAATGTTCTCCATTTTAAGGAGTGCCTTGAGTGAGTGCATTTTGAGGTTTAGACTTCTAGCATTGAGTATCATTACCCTCAGATTTTGCTTGCTAGTACCTGTTATGGTGTTGAATTTGTCAGTAGAACCTTGTCTAAAAAAGGCACTATAGGGGTGGCAAGAGCCTTAGCCAGTATCCAGAAACCCAAGGGAGACAGGTGTAGGCCACCTCTGGCAAAGCATCATGGTCTGTCAATCATGTCATCACAGGCAGACAAATACTGGATCCCCTTAGAATGACACCAGAAGCTTAGCCAATTGTTGAAGTCAATCATTTTGTCCTTGTACTGTGGTATCATTCTGGGTGATGGCAGGATGCTACTCAAGGCTAAGGTCATACCTGCCTGGGCTACAAGATCAGAGAGCTCCTCCATGTCTCTTTTCATGTAGTCCAGGGAGGTACGTCTCAGGTATTCACACCAACATGGACAATGACAGTGTCATATTTGTACTTATTGTGGAGTGACCTGAGTGCATGCGTTATGTGGCAGATCCTGGCACCTGACAGAAAGCTGACAGTAACTTTCTCCTTGTTTAGCCTGGTGAGTGGAACATCAGTGTGCCTGACTATAGTGTCACCTATGACTAGAGTGCTGGGTACGTTGTTATGCCTTATGGGCTGTGGTTGAGTGGCACACTGAGTTTGTGGGCTATGTGTCATTTGGGTTGTTTTGGGGGGGTGGAGTTTACTTGCGTTTCTGCTTTGGAGGTCCCTGATGCTTGGGCAGGTTTTTATTGAGAACCTCCGCAAATGTAGGTGGGTGTTCTGTGTTTCTTTGTGTGTTTTGGTGGTGTAGGTTTTGAGGGACTATGTGATGAGTGTGGTGTGGTGCAAGTGTTTACCTTCTCCACCTGACTGTCTAGTCCAGTCTTGGGTGAAGAGAGCTTTGCTTCCAGTTTGGCTATATAAGTGCATCTCTCACAGGTTGTAGTGTTGGGTGGTAGGAGGAGAGGGTTGTCTGTGTACATGAGGCAATTGCTGCATTGCCCCAAGATGCCCAGATTCATCAGGTAGACAGGAGAAATCACTGAGAGCTGACCCTTAGACATGTCTGGATAGGTGCTTATTTATTAAGTACTAAAAACTGCTTTCCTCTAGACAAGTGAGGAAACTTGAGTGCTGTAGTAATTTGCAGTTTATTTAGTGCTTACAACGAGTTCTGAACAAGTGCTGAGTTCAAAGAAATAGATCTGAGTGCTGAAACTAGAAAACTGGCCAGTTCTAAGAAACACAATTAAGCTAGAAGGCTTCCCTCCAACACAGAAAGGCTTGGGGGCTCAGAAGCCTACAAACAGTCTAGACCACTTACAGGAAAGGCAGGAAACAAGCTTAATTTTTTTTCTTTCCCAGATGCTCTCTTTGTACACAGTAGGAGTGCCTGAAATCAGAATATAATCTCACTGCACTCAGTTGAGTGAGCAAATGAGATGGGCCCAGAAGGAGTATCCAAACACACATTTACAAGAAGGGCGGGCAGTTTCAAAGCCACCAAGATTAACACCAAAACAGAAACAGACAGGGTGAATGGGGAACTAACTGAAAAAACAGTCAAGACTTCCAGTTCCGTTAATATTCAACACAACACAAATAAATCAAATAAAATGCTGTATTATTTGAAAAAAGTGCAGATAAAAGGTACTTAAATTCTCTTATACATCCAGTTGAATACAACTAGATCTTAGCCTGCCAAAGCTGAGGTTTGAAGCAGAAAATATATTGCTGTTGTGTAACACTTTTGAGTAAAGTTACTGCCCTCTACTCTTTTATCTTGGACATTCCTAACTATTTTAGCCATGTTTCTGTCAAGGCTTTTCTCTCTGCACTATAAGGTTGAGAGGTATGCCTTCAATTATAACTGAAATGTCATGAAATCACAAGAAATGAATGGCTTTTAGTGCATGTATATTCATATACACTAGACAGACTTTTTTATTTCTAATTAGAACCAGTCAGTACAACTTCATACATAAACAAGTAAACAGACACATCTTCCATGTGTAATTGTAGTTTCATTTATTTTGCAAAATAAATAAGTAAGCCAGCAGACACACGGGTTCTATGTGAAGTCATGGTTTTATTTATTTGTTTCATAACTATCATATCTAGGCATAGATAGATACTTTTGATATAATATAACAGGTTTACAGTGAAACAGTGTAAATTGCAAGTAAAAGCAAGTGTGATATTTTGTTGCAGAGACAATCTGCTAATGAATCACGACAATGCAAAGCATCTGTAATACAAACTCACTAGTTTAAAGAACACCATGGCACATAAAACTACAAAAATAAATAAAAATGGAGAGAGCCTTCTATACTTAACATAGCCACTGTAGTAAACAGCTTATTTATATTTATACATTTTACATATGTATATACAAATATTTCAGGCATGAGCAATAATGCCATTCTAGCCTACAAAGTTGTAGTCATAGTTTGACCTCATTTCCATTTCACTTATTTTTTCAGCTATCATCTTGCTTGAATTCCACTTCAGCATTTTGTCAAACCATTTGACATTCTTTCAGAAAGTGGTATCATTCTTTATTCTATTTACAATTTTCTATTTTTGTCTTGCACCATGGAGCTCAGGTTGACTCAAAAGGGTCTGTTAGCCTCCCACTTACATGGTTGTCAAGCTGAAATTAATAAGTAAACAAACAAGCAGGTGAATAAAGAAATAAGGGGAATAAATCAAATGATTTCAAAGAGGTTACGTTTAATTCATGGTACCCTGGACAGTACATGCACATATATTTGTTGTTTTCATTGATTATTAAAATAAATAATTAAATGCTTGTTTATAGGTACATTGTTATGTGTGTCTAAAGTTGGTACTCTTAGAGGACATAAAACACGATAGGGGGTATTCAGAAAGTAAAACTAGCACAGTGTGTAAAAGTAAACTATATAGTAAGTGCTGTCATGCAGGGCATGTGCAATTCAGAGATATCTGTAGCACAATCATGGTAATATGAAAATTGGTTTGGTTAGTAGTATATACTAAGGACCATATAATGACATTCAAATGAGATGGATTATAGAAGTGCATTCATCTATAAACTGATGTTTTGTCTGCATATGTATTCTATATGCCGCATGCACACTTGTAAATACTTGGTAATTATATATTAGGTTGATAGGTTTATAGGTATATACTAGACATGCAGTTAAAAAGACCATTGATAAGCATAGTCAGCTAAGCCCAAACATTGTCGAGTGAGTTAGGCTCCATGGTCAGGAAGCACTATGCTATATACCCCAAAGATGATTTATGATTTCCAGGCTATTCATTCAGAATACTGCTGAATACAGACCATGTGTAATATTGCTTGACATGCATAGGAAGTTTATTCGGGTCTATATTAGAACACCGAACTTTCAAAATTTCGAGTGTTCTAAAATCGAACCCTATTAATCGAAAATTTAAAACACTGAACATAGAGAAAAGCAAATTTTTTCCTAGGGAAAAAATTTGCTGTTCCAAAACACATACACACAACACAAGCACACCAAACAAACAGCAATCCACACACATACATCTAAACTCTTACACCTAACCCTTCACTAAACTATACATACACCACTAACTATCCACTTACCTTAACCCAAACCCTAACCCTAAGGTCTGTCACTATCACACAGTCACCTCACCCACACCCTAACTCACCTACCCCGCCCTAACCCTCACGTCCACACAATCGCACATTTACCTGACCAGCACCCTAACCCTAACTCACCTAACCCGCCCTAACCCTCACGTCCACACAATTGAACATTTACCTGAACCTGACCCGTAACTTTCCACCACAGTGCTGAAAATACCGAAGCAACAGAAATGGACAACCAAATTCTTTCCCTAGGAAAGAATTCGGTTTTCTGTTTATTCGATATTTTCAGTGTTCACTAAAAACGGGTCGATATTAGAACACTCGAAATTTTGAAAGTTCTGTGTTCTAATATAGACCCGTTTATTCAATAAGTACAGGATTCCTTGGGGTAGAAATCTGTTGTGCCAGATGTGTTCTATTTCTGTGTCTATAAAAGATTATAGTCTTTGTTGTAGGTGTTCATGGCGGTGTGTGTTTTGCATAATTGTAAGAGGTCAGGTATGGTGGAATGGGCCATGCACCCTACTGATGGACAGCACTATGTCTGCTGAAGAATGGCATACAGAGCAAGAACTGCACATATCAAAAATGCCATTTGAACCCCTGATATACACAACACTATGAACAGTAGGCAACAGTAAGGATTGTGGAAGGGTGTACAGCTCAGAAAACTGTGTGGCTCTAGTGTAAATATCATAATTAGGGCTTTAACACAAATTTTACGTTATACCTTAGGTACCACAATACATTGCAGGTAATGTCAACATGTTCCAGGAGGCGATATACAAAACAGGTGTTTCCATTGGGTCTACTGTTTTTGTTCGAAGTTTCACTACTTCGAACTTCACTTCTCCAAACCCACTTGTTCGAAGTAGTGAAACTTCACAAACTGACTACGGAGATCACAATACAGTGCGGAATGGGAATATTACCTTTTCCTCCCTGTAGTGCGATCTTGGAGTTAGTATATTTAAGTAGGGGGGTGTGGGGGGTGCAGCAGGACTTGCCCCCCTGCAAAAGCATGTTTTTTTGTTTTAGTTTTTTTTTTATTTGTGAGGCGATCGGGTGCCTAGACTTCAGCGGAAGTGCACTTTTGTTGAAGTGCACTTTCACTGAAGTGGGGTTGTACTTTTATTTTTCAAAGTAATGTAACTTCGATGAAGAAAAGTAGACCTATTTCTATTCACATGGAAGAGCACCAGCAAGATACCAGGTGATCAGAGATGCAGGAAGCTCCAGTCAACAAAAGGTATTTTTGGAAGGTGCAATGTGTGTCTTACAGGTAGCACCTAGGTTCTGCAAATAAAACAGAGCAATGTTAAGGGTGGCAGAAGAGGTTACTTTTCAGCTATCTTTCATAAGCACTGCACTTCCATCTTCCTAATTTCTTGAGAGAAAGATGCTGTTATGCTAAATTTGTATGGAATTTAACTGAGGGTGGGGATTATGTTTGGGGTCCAAACTTCATCACTCCACTGTTTTCTACAATACATCCCTCACCTGAAGTTGGGTAAGCAGGGTATTCTTCTCATGGAAGAAATCTGCTCCTTCTTAAGTGCCAGTTTATGATGAAACTGTGTGAGTGGGCCTCCGTGTTATAGGCACAGTGTTTGGTAATGTTGTAGGCACTGTACTATATTCCATTCTGTGGCCCCTCAGGCTGGAGCCAGCCACTGGTACTTCACCTCCTGAGCAGTCATAGGTTGATCCTTTTTATCCTTAGAATATTCTTATTTTGACCAGCTAAATGCTCCACATAGGGCTGATAAACAATAGGCTATAAAAAATGTTTCCCTATTATATTATCGAAAACTCAGTTCAGCAAACGGCATTTTCGGGGCACTTACATCGAACATGCCATTCACCGAACTGTTCATAGTGAGATCGTGATACAGGGAGGACTGGAAAATTTGCCCTTTCCTCACTGTAGTGTGATCTTGGAGTTGGTATATTTAATTAGCAGGCGGTGCGGGGGGGCACAAGAGCAGAAATCGGTGAACAGCATTTTCAATGAAATGTCGTTCATTAAAGGGAGCTTTCACTAATATAATATAAACCCATGAAAAACAATCTGCTGCATTACTGATGACATATATTTTGGAGTTTGTCCCATAAGGCTTGCACTGCCTCCCTATGGCTTTGTGCAGACAGCTTCTTGCTTGCCAGGTGTAATGTGTGCCCTCCATTGTTTTACTGCTATGAGCCATACAACTGGACAACTTTGCACCTTCCTAGTGTCTCTAAACTGCTTTTGTTCCCCTTGTGTAAGCCACCTAATTGCCTGTACTGAGGATGTTTATTTGTTATTCTCATATATTCACTGATACTGTGAATTAATTTTTACCCACACTGCTACTGGTGATGTTTCCAATGTCACTGTCTTGAATTGAGCCCACTGTGAAAGGAACATAGTGTAAAATATCCAGTTATTCTTCACTTCACCCTTTTTGCTGATTGCTGCCTGCCTGAACTATACATATGTTGTCCGATTTTGAGTCGGGAGTACCTTGTTTGCCTTCTGTTTGTATATCCAGGAAGAACTCCAACTCTGTAATGGCAAAGTAATGTCTACAAGTAATTATTCTTGACCACCTGCTGCTGAGCTTGCTTCCTCCTAAGTACCTCCCCCCACCAAATTCTTAGGGATATGGCAACAGTTATCCTGAAAAAAATCCAGTGCAGTCTGAGTGTGTGCCAACATACAAGTAAGATTATCATCTCTAAAAATTTAGATGACTGAAAGCAAGAATATTCTTGTAACTTGGTAGGTTAATACGTGGTTACTAGGCTACTGACCCAAAGATGTTTATAAGCCTGGTCGTGTGTACCCAATATAATACTAAAGATACCCAATGCAAAGGATCTAGCTTAAACTCAAGATCTTAGCAATGACTGCTCATATCTAAGAGGTTCACAGGTGAAATCTGTGCAAGGAATTTATGGTTTCCAATTCAGACTATACTTAAACATGGTCATAGAGGGGCTCTGTATGATGCAAATTGGTAGCCTATTCCAGAGGAGTGGTAACTTCTGGGAGACATATCTGTCTCTCCAGCAGATCCTATTTTATGCTGCAGGCCAGGTTAAGGCCCCTGCAGCAAGTGACCCTTATCCCGTTTGACTTGCGGATGTGCAGCATTTCCATTAGGATTGGATCTGAGATTGCTCTGTAGGCCAGGCACAAGTCTCCTCTAGGGAGTCTGTAAGCTACTGAGTACAGTGATGATGACTTCAGTCTGTTAATGTATGACGTGTTGGAGACTCTGAGGTCTCTCAAGTTGTTGTAGGTGCCTGATAAGGTACATACCAAAGAGAGCATTGTACTAAATTACTGGCCTGATCAGGGTTGTGTACAGGGGAGTTATGACCTCTTTTGTTCTTGAGGCAATGCCTTTGCTAATGAGGTGAGCATCATAGAATGCCTTCCTTACCACAGCAGACACATGGTGGTCAAAGTTTAGGCTACAGTCAACTTGCGTTCCCAAGTCTGTCACTACTGAGTTCTTACACAGGGTATTATCATTTATATGATAATCTTCAGGGATATCATTTTTACTAAAGGGGATGTTAATGCACTTTTTAGCATTGACTTTGAGTCCACAGCTTTGGCATCAATCATTGATTTGTGTTAAATCCCTCTTGAAGTGTATTGACATAATTTGGGGATTAAATGATTGGACCTAATTTGCAGTCATCAGCAAACGTAGTCAGCCGCAGCCCCTCTGTTTTGGCCTGAACTTCAGAGAAGTATATTCCAAACAATAGGCGGCCCAGCACTGACCCCTGTGGAACCCCACTGCTGTCAGGTCTGCTGGTTGAGGTAAAGTCCCCAACTTTGAATGAGTGTGATCTGTCTGTGAGCCAGTTAGCAACCCACCTGACAACATAAGGGTTGATATTCATCTGGGAGAGTTTATCAATGATACTTGAACGTGGAATTGTGTTGAAGGCCTTTGCTAAGTTAAGGTAGGTTGTATGCACAGATTTGTCTTCATTTATGGCTCTGGTGACATTTTTGAAGAAGTCCACCAGGTTTAACAGGCATGATCTGCCTTTGAAAAAAACATCCTGTGTCAGATCAAGGGTCTTGAGATCACCTATGTCCCTATTTATAGGGTCCATGATGATTTGTTCCATGGCCTTACCAATAAGGCTGGTTAAGCTTATGGGTCTGTAGTTTCTGTAGTTTGAGTCACACTTTTAATACTCGTCAAGTGGCATTTGACAAATGGAAAAAACTGCTACTTGTAAAACTAGCAATAATGGGTCAGTGATACAAATGCTGTTAGGAGCAGCTACAATGTCACCTTAGTCAAAATACCTCCTGCATGCCAGTGTATGAGAGTGCGAATGTATATATCCACCAACACACCACACATATAGGTGGCTGTACATCTGTATACATAAGCAAAGACATACACAAATTCAGAAACATATTTATATATATGTGTGTGTAGACTTACAGATATATGTGGATCTATAAAGACCTAAAGATATTCAACAAATACATTTTAAACAACCAAGGCAATACGTATGATAAATATATAATGACGCATACATTTATTTATTTATTTAAATTATCTATTTCCATCTTTATAAGGGGTTAAGTGGTCTCATCAACACAGCCATCTGAGGCACAAAAGAGGCGAGGTTGAGAAAAGTTATGAGAATTCCAATACTAACAGTGAAGTATACCACAAACAGTTATGTGCACTGCATACAACATTAAAAAAAAATACATGCATTATCACATATCCATCATATACAAACTTGACAGACATTCAAGAATACCTTGAATTGCAAGCCAGTCAGTAAAACATAACAAGGCTTGTGGCTTCACAACCACATGAATATAAACTTAGATTACATATTGCATACATACTTATGCACACATATAGGAAAATATAGAGAAATATAGAGACTACCTCCGGGATTCATGGAGCTCGGCGCAAGTACGGCGTTAGCCTTGCGCCGACCATGTGGTGTAGAGATGGCACAGCAGCACCATATGCATATTAATGAAGGTGCGCTGCCACACCGTCCACATGCACAGGAAATGTGTGCGAGTGCAGGGGGCGTGTTTAAGCACTGCATGGAGGCGTGAACATGTTGGCTACAGTCGTGCAACCTAAAATGCTGACTAGTACAGCCTTCGCTAATAGTATTCACTCCTGTCAGTGTCTGTGGATACTGAAATGTATGCAAAGCATACAAGAGAGTTCCGCAAACACCAAAATAAAATCACAGGAGTAAAACAAATGCACGTAGCTGAATTTTGAGCCCCTGTCTCTCGAACAGTGACATTTAAAACCCCATGTCTGTATTTCATTGTAGTGTTGATTTTTATTCCAAGTGGAAGTGAAACGCAGCGTGTTTGCATGCCGCTGCCCTTTGATAAGCCTATCCCAATGGTCAAAGCATTCTCTCAATATCTGGTCATTCGCGGTCCGAGTTGTCCTTGTCTGGATGGCCCAAAGATGAATGGGTATTACCTGGGTCAACCTACCATGTCATGAAAGATAAGTATTTGCGTGTACCTATGTGCGTGAAGTACAGCATGTGGAAGATCAAATATGCTAGGGTTGTCCTCACAACCATATTGGTACCAGAGATATGTAGAGTACGCAATGTGTACTGCTGTCTGTGCCATGGGCCAGCAACCAGAGAAGGGATGGATGGTGTGCTTGTGGAATTTGGGGGGGGTGACGGGTAATGTAATAATTCACCAAAGGAAGATTGGGTCGGATGTACAATAAGTGAACTGGAGGTGTATGAGGGATCAGTGGGTGAATCAAAAAGGAAACCAAAGAACATACATTCACATCCTCAATACACCCTGACAGGCCATACTGCAGAACACAATCCCACAAACATATGAACATTAAAATGTGCAATACACATGTACAGAAATGGTACAGGTTCACACCCACATAATGGTCTGGCCTGAACTGAGCCATCCAACCCCTACACACAGGGATACATAATTGAATACCCATCATCCCCTCCACAGCACCCCCCCTTTTGAACGTCCACCAAAACCACCCAAACTCGGGCTGCTAGCTTGGGCCAGCCATATCTGCACACATCTAGTGGGCAGTCTCACCCTAGGCAGTCTCAGGCTTGCAAACTAGGTATCCCATGCATGTATAACCCTCCCTCATTTTCATATAGCCAAAAGAATGGGAGTCATTGGCGTCCACAATTTTTGGACATCCCTCACGGGATAAGTGTCTGTTCTAAAGATTAGACTTGGTGGCACAACACGATGTCCAGCCCCATAGACATCCGGACACAAGTTGCATTAGCAGTAGTCCACAGCCCTGCTCAGCCTCCAGTCAGTCCTGCATAACCAACGACCCGGGATTAAACACCTGGCCGTGATGCACGTCTCCCCATGTGCATTATCGGGAATATATACCTTTCACATGTTCCCTAGAAGCTTCCCCATAGCCATCATCCAAACAGTACACATCCACAAATTGTATACCCTGTCCAGGTTCTATGTCATAATGATGCACACAACCCCTGTATACGAACGGTACACATCCCTGCCGGATGCGGGTGTTCATATACATGGCCATGTACAACCCCAGATATGTAGTCATGCATCTATAAATGTGCTTACTTATATATGCATAGCTACAGCTACACATCACACATACATGCATATAAGTAGTTGTCAAGTATGTGTCCTGTTGATAAATATGCATACTTGCAAATATATACATATGTCTCTCAGAAACATATGAACATTAAC
>NC_056729.1:244417722-244425222 GCF_019279795.1 Protopterus annectens | reverse complement strand
AGCCACACCCACTGCGAGGCCCACTAAAGCAAACTGTAATCTATATGGCAAGGAACGGAATAACCAGATGTAGACGTATATATGTAGAGGTATGTGTGTGTATATCTTCCCATAGTGACATAGAGATATGCCTCTCCCTCACCATAGTACAAATGTATACATACAGAGAAAGAATACAGATACATACCCACATATAAACATATACATATGCAGACAACCATAGACCCATATGTCATTAGATTATATATATCTATATATATCTATATATCTATATATATATATATATATATATATATATATATATATATATATACAGACAGCAAGATATAAATATGCATGTATGCATACATATACAGATATATCTGTACATATTAATGTAAATATATATATATATATATATATATATATATATATATATATATATATATATATATATATGTGACAATAAATATACACATGTATATAGCTAGGATATGATACAGCAGTTACGAGTAATATATGTTCATAGGCCGTGCATAGGTGGTGGGAGGTCCAATAAACAAATGTGTAACACGTAGCATCACCACCCCCACCCCTGCAGCTAGGCCCGTGAGACGTACAGACACACAATAAAGGTAAACACACCACTGCTTCCCAGACCAGTGGCAGGATACTACCAGTGGGAGAGACCTGCAAGGTCTAATCTTGAAACATAGACATCGATGTCCCTTCTGGGACACCAAAAATTAATGATCGGAGCTAGTCCCGGTAATGATTTATCAAACCAGGCTGTAGATGTACACGGATCAGTAGGTTGTGCAAGACTGATAACCCATGGGTCGACACAACGTACGACATGTGTCCTGTCACGGGGAGAGTGGGCAGTGTGTAGTGGTGTGTTTATACCCCACCTGCACCCAGAGTAAGGATGACTGCTGTAGAGGAGTGGCAGGTGGGGAAACTATGGGTATGCGATTATGGGCCTAGGTGTGCAGGTGTTGGCTGGCAGAGCCATATTAGGCCCGCCCCGAGGATGTAAGTAATATTCCGATATGGGCATAACTGATGCCCATACCTCCCAACCCCTAAGAGCACATCCACTGGATAGGCTGTAAACCATTGGGGGAACACACAGGGACCACACCATTGAACTGTCCCCGATTACCAGGGACGTCCCTGATTTCGACTCAGATTCTAACTCTGTCCCACCTAAACCCTCCTAGAACTAGTGACATTTGGAGGAAAGGTGGTGGATTACATGTAATAACAACAACAATTAAGAGTTATAAACAGCATGTACCTCAGACAATGTGCATCAATACATATGCTCTGAGTCTGTCAATGTGTCAGGTTGATAGCACCAATAATTTAAATGTGTCCTTGATGTTGTTATGCCATGTCCCTGATTCATTCTTCATTTTTCCCCAATCGTATGAGAGGTCTGATAGGGACAGAAAGCACATATTCCACTGACTACCTCAGAAAGATGATAGAATAGTAGGTATGCAGTAGCATGACTCAGCTGATGGATGTAGGTCCCAAAACCCAATTACTTGTCTGTATTGAAGAGTCTCAGTTCCCGTGTATCTGCCAGATGGGTGCAGATTGTAAGAGGAACACACAAATAATATGAATAAAACACTGGACAGGCCTCTGATTCTGTACAGTCGAACGGCATGCTGTCGCCTAATGAGCAGCCATTCCTGATAGTGTAGGCATGTATTCCAATGTAATAGGCATCACAAGGTAATATTGTGGCCCTCGCTCCCACCCCAGGGCTGTGAGTGTCAGATGCAAGCACCAATATCAGTGCATTTGCAAGTGAGGGAGCAAGTGGGTGTAAGCCTGTTTGGCTGCCAGTATCACAGTATTACACTGGTAAAGCAATGTAGAGGCTAAGTGAGTGTAAGAAGCTGTAACCAGAGGGTAGCATTGCATACCACCCGTGCAAACCCATGCACACCTGCTCACAACTGCTTTAATGTGCCTTAATCCCTCCGTATCCAATGGCCTTGTTCTGCCCTGCAACAAAATAAATGGCCTTTGCAAGGCTCGGAACCAGGACCCTGCACACACAGGTATTTGATTTATCAATACACCATGGCATATATACAGACATCGGACATTACTACAAACATATCATACAGCGCAGTCATTCAACAGTATAGGAATGTATTCCATCATGTAGATGTATGTGTGAGTGTTTATGTCTAGCATATAGGTACATACATATATAGAGATATATCAGGAACATACCATGTGGCAACAAAGCATTACAAACAAATGAAAAGGGAAACACCAGCGACGCCTGTATTATGTAGTGGTGTTGTCCTATGTAATATCAAGACTCCCTCAGATAGACATGTGTCAGTCATACACGCAAACAGTTGTACATTGGCCGTATACATCACTCTGTACATGTAATGTACATTAACACAACAGTACCTGTCCAATCATTATGTGAGAACAGTACTCTTGCAAGGTGCTGTGTGCAACATCATCATCATGATAAAGGTAAATGGGGTAACCAGAGAGGGACCGTAGTGTTGTGTGTACAATGGAGTCATCTGCATCACATGTACCTGGAACATTTAGGAGCAATGTGCTTACCAGGATTGTGCACCTGAGGGACAGGGGTGAGGATAACAGGAGTATGTTGTGATGCATATTACAAGGGTTACATGTGTCCAGTAGGTATGTGTGTGAAATGGACAGATATGTATGGGGCAAATGTTGTCCTAGGAACCAATTGGCCTTATGTTTCAATAGGGTGAGAGTGGGATGTGGGGGAAGGAGAGTAAGTATGCTCGTGGAGGATAGGTAGGGTAGGATCACACACAAGACAGCATAGAGGGTCGGTATATGACACGTGGGAGGATACACCTCAGACAGGGAGGGGTGTTCGGCATTCACAAGGCCATGGGAACAGTGGGATGGAGGTCCCCAGCCATGGGCAGCCACCACTGCACCAAAAAAGCTGCAAAGGAGGCAGTGCTGGGGGCTGTCCAGGAGGGGCGACCTCACCTTGTAAATGTGACACTCCACCATTGAGCTTGCGTATCTGACCTCAGAACCTCTTATTGAGCCCCCAACACACCACGTCCAGGACCGCACGACAGTGGACATGTTTCTGTCTGGCCCTGCTCCCAGGGGGGACAGTCCCCATCCTCAGTGGTGGTACCACCAGGAGGTGGTGCAGAGCCAACAGAGGTTGAGGTCCAAGGCTGGGCCCCAGATGTGCTGGTGCCCGGTGCCATGATCAGCTGAAGTGGGACAGGAGGTTCTGCCGGGACCTCCAAACCCATACAGCCTAGGGTGTTGCAGTTTAAACACAGATATGACTTAGTAATAGACAACAGCATTCAGGATTACTTACAACAGTATGCATAGATATGACCATCAACCCAACACAACAGATGATATACATTTGCAGAGGGAGCACAATACTGCATGACATCTGTACAAAGTGTAGAAGATGTGTGACTGCAGCTATGAACAGTGGCCCATTATTGGCTTGCCACTGAGAACCCCAGACAGTGTCTGTCATGCCACTGTGTCATGTGACATATGTCCAGTCAGGGATGCAATGGCAGTAACACATCCTTATCACCATGTACTGGCAGCAATCCGCACACTATGCTCCTGTTGTACACAGATGTGTGTTCAGTGTGTAACACAGGAAACAAATGGTTCCACACACTGACCAGTCCACAGATGGCCCTAGAGATGGGGGTCCCTCACGAACAAAGCACTGTCATGTCTGTTATAGAACATGCAGAATAGCCATTACCACACACAACATGTTAAACAGGCAGTAGTCTCAATGAAGCATAGCTACACTTACATGCAATAGTCATGTCTGGCACATCACCCTCCTGTCTTTAGGCTATTTCCCACTGTGTATGATGTTTGAGTAACATCCAGATATCATCTGTGATGCTGTTTCCAAACACCACATCCAGGTACCACTCACAGCGACTGCCATGGCCAAACACCAACATGATGTTCCTGGATATTGTACTGTGTTTATCATGCAAATGGCTATGGGAACATCATCACAGCTGTTCCACATGCAATCAGCTAGAGGAGGACTGCAACAGGTGCAGATGCCATCACTTGATCATGTCCATCACTTACAATACACATGCTTCTGCTGAGTAGGTATACACCTCCACATCCACCAGAGAGGGTGTGGGAGGGACAGACAATGTATATCAGAGAAGGGCTTGGAGACTAAAATCTAAGCATCATCTTCACACACCTACCAGTACAGGGGTCAAACCCCTGGCTGACTAGTCATTACTATTACAAGTGCATGCAGTTACTACTTGTGCCACAAAGCCGACATATTGCTGTGCTGTAAGAACATATATGTGTGTTGGTGAGAGACATGTGCAACAGAGCTATAGTAGACATACATTAGGTGTAGCACACATGGCTGTCCATGTGAATGGATGCCATTGTCACCAGAACCACACTTTCTAATGGACTCGCATTGACACTCTTTGCCAGAGCCACAGATACACTCCATAACTACTTAGTTTGCCACACTACAGTAATGCACAAGTACTACATGCACCACAGGGGATATCTGGAGGTTCTATTGGCTAGGACATGTGAACGTGTTTGACATCTGTTGGTATGCCAATGGGGGTTATACTGGGAGTGACTGTGGTTGGGAGCATCATAACCCACACACAGACACAAGGTGCCAGTACTGACATGCATGTGTGCATTGCTTCATGGGTGTGTAGTGGGTGGCTGTGCAAGATGGCTGTACAAGGCTGGGTGAGGGGTAATCCTTGGTATCGCACCACCCAACAATGGTGTGCAGTGTGGTACAGGGGTGTAGTGTCTGCAATGTCCCACACAGATGGGTACTGCATGAACTGCCCTGACATCCTGGTTACCATTGTGTATGGCCATAGCTTTGCAATGCATGCCATGTCTGTGTTTGGTAGTCCTTGACATGGACATTGCCTGGGATGTGCATGTCCCACAATACTGTACAGTGACTTGTATAGGTGTACCTGGTATGGTAGGCACATGTTGTGTACACAGACTGTTATCCTCCAATATGCCAATACTCGCCTGTTGTGGCGAAACCTGCTTATAGTCAGCGGGTCGACCCTGCACCTGCATTGATAGCATGATACAGTATTCCCTGGTGTCAGTGGTATCGGTCCATACAGGGCACATGTGTACGGCATTGTATGGCCTCTCTGGATCACATTTGATGGCACCACATATGTTGCAGGCATCCAGTGGGGAAGATAGTGAAGGCACATTGTCCGCAATTATGTGCCTATTGTACCGCTGTACAGGGTGCCATGTCCTCTGCAGCCCACTGCAATCACAGCATGCCTACTATCTGTCATCAATGTGCATGGTACTAGCAACATAGCAGGATATCCTAGGCAAGTGTGTTTGTGTATAACACATGGGTTCAGGACATATACCAGGTACTAGTAGGGTTGCATACTTTGTTCACCAGGCCTTTTGCCAGATGTAGGGGTATGGCTTGGCAACACAATCCTGTGGCTGATTGACATCTGTACACCTCATGAGGTGGGCATTGTGCCCATATATGAGAACTATAAGATCTGCTCCCCAACATGTCCAGTGGTTAGATATTCACAGCCACCCCACATAGGCTCTGAAAGTCAAACACACACACACCTGCCATGTCCAGGATTCGAACCCCTACCTACCTAGTGTATCACACTGCGGCAATACGCATTTATGGAACTCATTATGGAGAATACCAGGTTACAGCAGTCCTAGAGGTTTATTTATAGGTGTGTGACATCAGCAGGATTGCCAAAGGTAAGTATATGACTTGTACAGAGTGTGAGTACTCTAAAAGCATTGGTCTGTCCTCAGGCAGATGGATACACACACACACACACACACACACACACACACACACACACACACACACACACACACACATACACACACACAGTTGGCAAGTCTGGGATTACAACACTGGCGTAACGACTCTATCACACTACAGCAATACGCAGTTACAGAACGCACAACAGAGACTACTGGTCTACGACATTCCCAGAGGTGGATTTCTAGGTGAGTGATATCAGCAGCATTGCCAAAGGTGAGTATATGATTTGTACAGACTGTGGGTAGCCTATAAACTGTTTCTCTCAACACAGTCTGAGACAGACAGACACGCACACATTCATAGACACAATTGTCAAGTCTGGGGTTAGAACTGCTCCCTAACTAGTATAACACTACAGCAGTATGCAGTTATGGGATGCACTATGGAGATTAATGAGCTAAAGCTCTCCCAAAGGTGTATTTCACAATGGATGACCTCAGCAGGCTTGTCATAATATTGCTATGGGGAGGGCAGTGTGTGCATGGGCCATAACCCAGTCATGTAGGGGTTGACATGCCACATGCAGGCGCGCATGGTGCCATATGTCACAGGTAGGTATACAGCTACTAGATGACTACTTCCCTATACAGTCATGTTGCAAAGCTGGCATGTGCACCACATAGTCTGATATGCTGACAGACACAGGTGGCTAGTATCTGCAGTGAATGCCATCTGCACCTCATGTGTTTGGGGCAATTTGGCTGTGTGCTGGATGGGACAGGCATGGATGGCTCCTTGTCACGGTCACCCTCTTCCACACATCTATGTCCATCTACCTTAGAAGTATTATAGTGTGTTGTCCTTACATATATGCCTGTATTCCTATCCACTGTGTGTGCAAGGCAGGCGTGGTGCATATTGACATATGTCTGCAATAAGAACTGCGACCGCCAGATATGCCCAGATCACTGGTGTTTGCAGACATGGCCTTCATGTGTTTAAGTGTGTGAGCTGACCCAGTATGACCATTCAGTATGTTGTCGACTGACATTGCCTTCATACCTTCAAGTGTTTGAGCATGACCAGTATGGCCATCTGTATTGTATGTGTTACATGTCCAGGTAGTTTGTACTGTGGTGCTGACCTTTGTGTTGTACACCAACAGGTAGCATGCTGTGTCTGCAGGATATCCATCGGTCATGTGGCATTGACTGTTGCTACATTTCTGCATAGCGGGGGGGGACACCTGACTGTATCTACATTCCTACACAGGAGCGGGGGGGGGCACATCTGACTGTTGCTATAAGTGTACGTTGGATATGGGATACACCTGACACTTGTACACATTTGCTAGTACTGTACTGGTATGTCAGACACTCCATTTCAGTGTGTAGTCTTACCCACTGTACTGGCTAGAGGCATACTAGTGTACTACAGATCTTACCTTTAATTACCAACATATTAGTTTCTGACTTCCTAGCCTTCACAACCTACATCCAACTGTCTGGCCTGCTGTAGTCTGTGTGGGTCTGTGGGAGGGTTACCCATTGGGCACATTCAGAGGCCATAGTACAGCATTTGTTTGTGTCGGTCTACACCTGTCCAGCTGGTTGAGACTTGTGTGGGTCTTATGGACACACATGATGCTCAGCCCATTACCTGCAGTGGGTTTGTCCCGGTAC
>NC_056729.1:244374586-244414586 GCF_019279795.1 Protopterus annectens | reverse complement strand
TGGACATACACAATGGTAACCAGGATGTCAGGACAGTTCATACAATACCCATCTGTGTGGGACATTGCAGACACTACACCCCTGTACCACACTACACACTATTGTCCGGTGGCATGATGCCAAGGATTACCCCTCACCCAGCCTTGTAAGCCATCTTGCACAGCCAACCATTACACACCCATGAAGCAATGCACACATGCAAGTCAGTATTGGCACCTTGTGTCTGCGTGTGCGGTATGATGCTCCCAACCACAGTCACTCCCAGTATATCCCCCATTGGCATACCAACAGATGTCAAACACGTTCACATGCCCTAGTCCATAGAACCTCTGGATATCCCCTGTGGTGCATGTAGCACCTGTGCATTACTGCATTGTGGCAAACTAAGTAGTTAGGAAGTTTATTTGTGGGCCTGGCAAAGTGTGTCAATGTGAGTCCATTAGAGAGTGTGGTTGTATTGACAATGACATCCGTTCATGTGGACAGCCATGTGTGATGCGCCTAATGTATGTCTACTATATCTCTGTTTCAGATGTCGCTCACCAGGACACATATATGTTCTTACAGCACACCAACATGTCAGCTTTGTGGCACATGGAGTAACTGCACGCACTTGTAATAGTAATGACTAGTCAGTCAGGGGTTTGAACCCCTGTACTGGTAGGTGTGTGGCAGACGATGCTTAGGTTTTAGTCTCTAAGCCCTTCTCTGATGTACTTTGCCTCTGTCTGTCCCTCCCACACACTCTCTGGTGAATGTGGAGTTGTACACCTGCTCAGCAGCAGCTTGTGTTTTGTAAGTGATGGTCATGATCAGGTGATGGCCTCTGCACCTATTGCAGTCCTCCTCTAGCTGACTGCATGTGGAACAGCTGTGATGATGTTCCCATAGCCAATCACATGGAAACACAGTACAATATCTAGGAACATCATATTGGTGCTTGCCCATGACAGTCACTGAGGATGGTACCTGGATCTGGTGTTTGGTAAATGGCATCACAGATGATATCTGAATGTTCATCAAACAGCATACACAGTGGGAAATAGCCTAATGACAGGAGGGTGATGTGCCAGACATGACTATAACATGTAAGTGTAGCTATGCTTCATTAAGACTACTGCCTGTTTAATAAGTTTTGTGTGGTAATGGCTATTGTCCCTGTTTTAAAATCAACAAGGCAGTGCTATGTTTATGAGGGACCCCCATCTGTAGGGTCATCTGTGGACTGGTCAGTGTGTGTAACCATTTGTTTCCTGTGTTACTCACTGAGGACACATCTGTGAACCACAGGAGCATAGTGTGAGGATTGCAGTCAGTACATGGTGATAGTGATGAGTTACTGCCATCGCATCCCTGATAGGACATGTGTCACATGAAACAGTGGTATGACAGACACTGTCTGGGGTTCTCAGTGACATGCCAATAATGGGTCACTGTTCATTGCTGCAGTTACAAGTCTTCCACCTTTGTACAGATGTCATGCAGTATATATGCATGTGTTGTGCTCTGTCTGAAAATGTATACCATCTGCTGTGTTGGGTTGATGGTCATATCTATGCATGATGTTATAAGTACTCCTGAATGCTGTTGACTATTACTAAGCCATATCTGTGTTTAAACTGCAACACCATAGGCTGTATGGATTTGGAGGTCCCGGTAGAACCTCCTGTCCCACTTCAGCTGGCCATGGCACCGGGCATCAGTACAACTGGGGCCCAGCCTTGAAACTCCACCTCTGTTGACTCTGCACCACCTTCTGGTGGAACCACCACTGAGGATGGGGCTTGTCCCCCCTGGGAGCAGGTCCAGACAGGAACATGTCCACTGTCGTACAGTCCCAGACATGATGCGTAGGGAGCTCAATAAGGGGTTTTGAGGCCAGATACACCAGCTCAAGGGCAGAGTGTCACATTTACAGGGTGAGCCTGCCCCTCCTAGACAGCCCCCAGCACTGCCACCTTTGCAGCTGTTTTGGTGCAGTGGTGGCTGCCCATGGCTGGGGACCTCCATCCCACTGTTTCCATCTGGGGGCTCATGAGCTTGTGACTGCCAAACACCCCTCCCCGTCTGAGGTGTATTCCCCCACATGTGTCATATACTGAACCTGTATGCTGTATTGTCTGTCATCCTACCCAACCTATCATCCATGAGCATACCTACTCTCCTTCCACCACATCCCACTCTCACCCTACGGAAACGAAAGGTCAATCAGTTTGTAGAACATTTTCCCCATACATAGCTGTCCATTTCACACACGTGTCCACTGGACACATGTAACCCTTTTAATATGCATCACAACATACTCCAGTTGTCCTCACCCCTGTCTCTCAGGCACACAATCCTGGTATGCACATGACTCCTAAAGGTTCCAGGTACACGTGATGCAGATGACCCCATTGTACACACAACACTGCCGGTCCATCTATGGTTACCCCATTTACCTTTA
Organism: Protopterus annectens; assembly: GCF_019279795.1. Classification (NCBI taxonomy): domain Eukaryota; kingdom Metazoa; phylum Chordata; order Ceratodontiformes; family Protopteridae; genus Protopterus; species Protopterus annectens. The sequence goes on along the minus strand of NC_056729.1, from coordinate 244,412,140 downwards.
TCATGATGATGATGTCGCACACAGCACCTTGCAAGAGTACCGTTCTCACATAATGATTGGACAGGAACTGTTGTGTTAATGTAAATAAAATGCACAGAGTGATGTATTTGGCCAATGTGCAAATGTTTGCGTGTATTGATGACACATCTGTCTGAGGGAGTCTTGATATTACATAGGACAACACCACTACTTAATACAGGCATTGCTGGTGTTTTCCTTTTCATTCCTTTGTAATGCATTGTTGTCACATGGGATGTTCTTGATATATCTATATACATATATATATATTTATGTATCTATATTTGGACATAAACACTCACACATACATCTAGATGATGGAATACATTTCCTATACTGTTGAATGACTGCGCTGGATGATATGTTTGTGATAAGATCCGATGTCTGTATATCTGCCTTGGCTTAGTGGTAAATCACAATAGCTGTCTGTGCAAGGTCCTGCTTTCGAGCTTTGCAGAGGCCATTTATTTTGTTGCTGGGCAGAACAAGGCTGTTGGATATGGAGTGATTAAGGCACATTAAAGCAGTTGTGAGCAGGTGTGCATGGGTTTGCACAGAGCTAAGCAATGCTAACCTCCGGTTACAGTTTCTTACACTCAGTTAGACTCTACATTGCTTTACCAGTGTAATACTCGCATACTGGCGGACAAACAGGCTTACACCCGCTTGCTCCCGCACTTGCAAATGCACTGCATTTGGTGTTTGCATCTGACACTCACACCCCTAGGTGGGAGTGAGGGCTATGATATTACCATGTGATGCCTATTACATTGGATTACATGCCTACAGTAACAGGAATGGCTGCCCATTAGGCAAAAGCATGCCATTCGACTGTACAGAATCCGTGGATTGTCCAGAGTTTGATTCATATTATTGGTGCATTCCTCTTACAATCTGCACCTGTCTGGCTAATACATGGCGAGTGACACTCTTCAATACAAACAAGTAATTGGGTTTTGGAACCCACATCCTTCAGCCGAGTCATGCTACTGCATACCTAATATTCTATCATCTTTTCAAGGTTGTCAGTGGAATATGTGCTGTCCCTATCAGACCTCTCATACGATTGGAGAAAAATACCAGCTGAATCAGGAACACATCATAACATCAGGAACACATTTAAATTATTGGTGCTATTAACCTGACACATTGACAGACTCAGAGCATATGAATTCATACACATTTTCTGAGGTAAATGATGTTTATAACTCTTAATTGTTGTCATTATTCATTACGTGTAATTCACCACCTTCCCTCCAAAAGTCACTATTTTTAGGAGGGATTAAGTGGGACAGAGTTAGAAATTGAGTCAAAATCAGGGACGTCCCTCGCAATCGGGAACAGTTCAGAGGTATGGTCCCTATTTGTTCCCCCAATGGTTTATGTCCTGTTCAGTGGATTTGCTCTTAGGGGTTAAGAGGTATGGGCATCAGCTATGCCCATTTTGGAATATTACTTACATCTGCGGGGCGATCCTAATACAACTGTGCCAGCCAACACCTGCACACCTAGGCCCAAAATTGCATACCCATAATTCCCCCACCTGATACTTTTCTACAGCACTCATCCTTACTGGGGGTGCAGTTGGGGTATAAAGACACCACTACACACTGCCCACTTTCCCCGTGTCAGGACACATGTCGTAAGTTGGGTTATCAGACTTGCGCAACATACTGCTCCATGTAGATGTATAGCCTGGTTTGATGAATCATTACTGGGACTGCCTCCGATGATCATTAATTTCTGGTGTCCCACAAGGGGCATCATCGTCTATGTTTCAAGATTAGACCTGACAGGTCTCTCCCACTGGTAGTATCCTACCGGTGGTCTGGGAAGTAGTGGTGTGTTTACTTTTATTGTGTGTCTGTATGTCTCACCAGCCTAGCTGGGGGGGGGGGGGGGGGTTGATGCTACATGTAACACTTTTGTTTATTGGACCCCTCACCCCCATATGCACGGCCTGTGAACATATGTAACTCGAAACTGCTCTATCATATCTTAGCTATATACATGTGTATAGTTACAGTCACACACACACACACATATATATATATATATATATATATATATATATATATATATATATATACACACATTACTATATACAGATATAGCTGTATATGTATGCATACATGTATATATTTATATATTGCTGTATATATATATATATATATATATATATATATATATATATATATATATATAAATACAATAATAACTGTGGCTGAGAGATAACCAAGGCATTTCAAAGTTCCGTTCATATGCTAATCATTAAACAACAGGTCCACCTTCCACTTCACAAACGAAAAAATCCGCTGTCCAAACAACAAACCATAGGAAATGCGTAGTAATCCACAATATGAAATAAAAATTTAATGGACATCTCTAGTTTAAGAATGGGGAGAACTGCTCCATATTATTCTAATCAAACTAAAGAAAAACACACTATAAGAAGCTTTAATAATCAAGTGAGAATACAAATGTATTACACTAATGATAGGAAAGATATCATAGACATCATTAATAAACATTGGGGCATTTTAACTAGTAGTAGGGACATTGAACAGATAGTAGGAGCCAAACCTATGTTTCAATATAAGAACAAAAGTAATCTTAAAAAAATATTATGTCATCGTGGAGAAGTATATGATAATGACTAATTTTTAGGAACATATCCATGTGGTAGATGTAATTATTGCAATTACATAGAAAGAGGTAACATGTTCATACATCCGGATACACGACAAACCTTCTCCTTTAAAGTGAATGCTACCTGTAGTACTGAAAATTTGGTGTATTTGGCAATCTGCCAGGTATGCCAAGTGTTCTACATTGGCAAGACTAATAGAGCATTTAAGACCAGGATTAGAGAGCATCTTTATGCCATTAGAATACAACATATGAATAATGCTTTAGCTAAACATGTCAACAATCACGGTATCCAACATAATTTTATGTTTATGGCTTTAGATAATGTTATGCCTAGGATTAGAGAAGGTAACATTCGTAATATCACTGAAGGGAGAGAGGTTGACTGGATAATGAGACTTAGGGCAGACAAAGGAAGTGGCCTAAATGAGAGAGCCTCCATAAAACCAATATTGAAGGCTAGGCGTATCAAATGATTATGTCATATGATAAATTGAATTTTACAGTTGATACAGTTATATATAAATATTTATTTAACTAAAAATTTATTTAAAAATTTATTTAAAAATTTATTTGAAGCATAATTTATGAATTTAATAATTTGATATAATTTTTTTACTGCATTTACATCAATATTGTAGAAAGTTTATATCTCTTTCAAGAATGATGTCATAATAATAACACTCCAATAGTAAAGTGACACATTTGATGGTTTAATATACATCATATGTAGCAATGAAACTATATATATATTTTCTAGACATCGAATAACATTAACAGCCGGTCTGCAAGCATGTTGGCAATAGGATATATACTTGCGAATTATACATGCAGCTCTGTGAGGATACATAGAACTTCTATTATACAAGGTTAGAGGAGCGTAGTAGTTGCACCAGTTGATGTTAATGAATCTTTTAGCAGCTGCTCGCATAATCAGGAACTGAACAGGTAGCGATTATTTATCGAAATACAACTTAGTTGTTAACATTCATTGTAATAGTAGCTGCTATTAATTTTATATTTATATTCATATTTATATATATCTTCATAGAGTAAATCGATGAATTAATATTTTAAACATTATTATTATTAAAAAGCATTTAAGAATTATCGCATTCATGTCAAGAACGCTAGATTTAAAAAGGCAATGAACTTATGTTTTATATATTTTTATACTAATGTTATTCATTTTTTATTTAGCTTGTTTGGTTAGTCTAATATATGTGTGTTGATGAATTTTGTTATTTTACAAAGTTTTTACTAATATGTTGCTTTTATTAGGTTGATTGTGAAAGGCATTTGGAATCTTTTTATATATACTAAGCAATATAAACAGTAATACATATTTTTTACCATCGCTATGAACAATTATAAGATATATAAAATGTAGCTTTAATGCTTTATTAGCGAATAGTTAATTGGACATGTGATCTGTATAAAAGCAACCAGGATAACATTTTTGAATGTTAACAGTCGGACGAAGCTACTGTGAAAGCGCTTACCGATTTGTTTTAAGTAATAAACAGACTTTTTATTTCATATTGTGGATTACTATGCATTTCCTATGGTTTGTTGTTTGGACAGTGGATTTTTTCATTTGAGAAGTGGAAGGTGGACCTGTTGTTTAATGATTAGCATATGAACGGAACTTTGAAACGCCTTGGTTATCTCTCAGCCACAGTTATTATTGTATTTACTTGTCTGCATTTAATGGGCAGAGAGATATCAACACCATTGGAGACGCAATTTATTACATATATATATATATATATATATATATATATATATATATATATATATATATATATATATATATATATATATGTATATGTATATATAAAACAACATATGGGTGTCTGCATATGTATATATTTATATGTGGGTATGTATCTGTATTCTGTCTCTGTATGTATACATTTGTACTACGTAGAGGGAGAGGCTTATCACTATGTCGCTATGTGTAGATATACACACACATACCTCTACATATATACATCTACATCTGGTTATTCCGTTCCTTGCCATATAGATTACACTTTTCTGCAGTGAGACTCGTAGTGGGTGTGGCTGCTCATTGGGCGACACCTCTGCCCAATGAACACATTCGCTTACATCCCTAGGGCTGTCCATATAGGCCCATATCAGCCAACAACTGCACACCTAGACCCATAAGTAGCTACCCATAGTTCCCCCACCCGCACCTCCTCTACAGCACCCATCCTTACTCTGGGTCCTGGTCAGTTCTGGACACACCACTACATGCTGCCCACTCTCCACTTCATGGGAACCATTTCATACATTTCATCATCAGGCTTTCCCACCCTTGTATTCCGAGTATGTATACATCCCAGCCAGAAGTTCGGTCTATCACCTTCTTTTGGTATTGCCTCCTGTCTGTGTTCCAAGATTAGAATTCACGGGTGCACTGTTTACCCCCCCTCCTGGTTGTATCCTGCCTGTGGTCTGGGGAGCAGTGGACTCTTTACATTGTTTGTGTGTATGTTTCCCGTGTCTGGCTGGGAGTGGTGGAAGGTCATGCTACGTGTTTTATGTTTCTTGCTTTGGCCCCTCACTTCCATTGGCATAGCCTGTGAACATATGTCATTCTTGTGTGCTGTTTCCTATCATAGCTGTATATCTGTGTATATCTACACACACACACACACACACACACACACACACACACACACACACACACACACACACACATATATATATGTATATATATATATATATATATATATATATATATATATATATATATAGCTATATGTGTATATATATATATATATATATATATATATATATATATATATATATATATATATATATATATATATATATATATATATATATATATATATATATATATATATATATATATATATATATATATATATATATATATATATATATATATATATATATATATATATATATATATATATATATATATATATATATATATATATATATATATATATATATATATATATATATATATATATATATATATATATATGTATATGTGTGTGTGTGTGTGTGTGTGTGTCTGTAAAGCAATGCATACCCCACGTAAATGCACTTACACATGCTTACTGTTTTTTATATATGCTTAAACCTGCTTACTAGTGCCTTATTCATTATGACACTGACACTTTGCTCCAGTTAACTTTTAATTGTTATTTTGCAGGTTATACAGCAGACAGATGTTGCAATATGTTCATGTACAGATTATCAATGGTAAATGGTATGTGATGCAGTGGGATTCGGTACAGGAATGTCTGTTCGTTAGGCAGTTGCTCTAACCAATACACTATTGCTGTGCTGCTTCATTTGCATATATACCCATATACCCATGGCTCCTGGTTCCTCAAACACACACCCCAATGCCTCCCTAACACTGCAGTCATCCATTCTCCAGTTGGATTCATGGTGTATCCACACCACTACACATTGGCCACTCCCTACTCCTATAGACCCATCCCATCGGTTGACTCACTCCACGTATCCTCAGAACTCCCAGACTTTTAGTCCACAAACACTGGTGACATGAGCGACCAAAAGAATACTATTCACAATTTTTGGGTTGTCCCACATGGGACATGCATGTGTTTATGTCAAGATTAGGCTCTATACTTCATTACATCCTTACTCCCGTTAACATGACACTACAATAAATTAATAAGTATGACTATGTGGTAACGCACACGTTACACATGAGAGCCTAATTATGTACGTGTTTGGTGTATTTCTTTTACAGATAGACTGGTTTAGTAATTGGCGTTATCTTAGCAGGCAGATCACAGCAATGATTCCATGTGTGGGAAAGTCCTCACATTTGATTTTTTTTCAGCAAAGCACTGACTTCGGACATTGTGCACACTTCTGCGTTTTAGCAGTTTCGTCCCTTCCCTCATATGCACAACCTATTATTCTATCTACTGTTGAGGTTTGTAAGAGCATATTCATGTTATTTATGTCTGCAAATGGAATGAATGTGTTACAGAGAATGTACTTCTACATGTGTGTAAGCATATATACTTATAACGAACTCGCTGACCTCCACGGGGCGGTCCAGTTAGAATCAGCCCATCCAACCCTGGCACGCCTGGCTCCATAATTTCATACCGATAGTTCCTCCACCCCACCTGTGTTCAACATGCATGCATACCATCCATTGTCCACTTGTTATCGCAGCCATGACACACCTCCACACATTGCGCTCTCCCGAGCGTTAGGGGCCCTACGCGTGTTTTGCCCAACCCATGTATTCTCAGGCTCTCCCACCATTTAGTCCTTGAACATACCTGCCCTTGCTTGTGTAATGGTTGGATGGCCAAGTAGAATATCAATTTTTGGGTAGTCCCACCAGGGACTACCCTCTGTGTGTAAAGTAGACTTAGCAGATCAACAATGTTACTCCCACTGGTAATATCCTGCTGTGGTGTGAGTAGCAGTGCTTTGTTCACTCCGGCCCAGCTTGATATGACATATGCTGACAGCACTATATAATACTGGGGTTACTGTTGATTCCCTTCTCCTTCCTTTTGTATGCTTTATTGTTACATCGTTCTTTCTTCATAGATATATAAATATATATATAAATATATCTGTAAATACTTATATACATTTCCTATGATGGGCACTGCTTTGACCCACGCAAGTGCACTCAGACTTGCTTACTGGTCCTTATATGACTTTACTGCTGCTTATTTGTGCTTACACCTGCTTACTTGTGCCATATTCATTATGAGAGTGCCACTTTGCTTGAATGATATTTAAGTTAAATATCTCATACGATACTTTTATGTCAGTTTTACAGCAAAACGACATTCATTCCACATGGAAAATGATATGTGGTATTGTTGGGCTCGAACCGTGAATGCCTGTTTGATAGGCGGATGCTCTAAACACTATACTATTGACATTTACATTGATTCCGCATGTTTTTCTCTATTTGACTGAATTTGATGTGTAAGCTACGGTCGGTGAAGGGCAGTGACATGCAAACACACTGCGCTTTGCTTACACCTTCGATATTGCAGCAATTCAAATGTATAATAGGAACACGGGGAATCTAACTGTGAATGTTCTAGGGACAGGGCTCAACATTCCACTACATGCTTGTGTGTTTACTACTTCGGTTTTATTTCACTGTTCATGGACACTCTTGTATGCTTAGCATACATTTCGTCATCCACAGACACTGAATTACTGACTTACTATTAGAGGCAGGCTCTACTAGTAGGCATAGTAGATTTTGCAACTGTCGGGGCATGTTTATGCCTCTGTAGAGCACTGTACACACCCCCCTGCACTCACACATTTCCTGTGCACGCCAAGGGTGCAGAGGTGCGCCCTCATACATATTCATATGGTGCTGCTGCACCATCTGTTGTGAGGACGCTCAGCGCAAGGCTAAAACCGTCCTTGTGCTGAGCTTCTTGAATCATGGGGATTATCTTTTATGCAACATAACTGCACAGATTGCCACAACAAACTATCACTGACCAATTTTGTCACTCATCTTTCTTCCCCGTCATATTTTGTGAATAACTGCAAAAAAATTGTGGTTCTTTCATGTCTGTTAAATATGATAGTACTCATCAACAAGTGCTCAGCAGATTTGTCCTATACACAGTTTGTCATTTTCGATCTAAGGACATGTAGTGCAATCATTAATTGTCGCAAGAAAAGGAAAGCATCATCACGTTGTAGGATTTTATACTCCTACTAAAGCCAGTGTACAGAATCCTAATTAACTCCTTATTAAATAAAATGCTCTTCATTATATCTGAGCACATAATTACCATACAGATAGAATCAGAAAATGTCAAGAAGACATTAGAACAAGCTAATGTTGAGTGCGTATGTGTAGGTCAGAAAGGCTGCTTGTATCTTCATTTTCATAATAGGGCACTTTTTCCACATTGTTAGTAAATGTAACATTGTCAGATCTTTCAATCAGTATCAATAATACTTGCTGATAATGCACATTAATTATTTTTAGTCTTTATTGCCTCAAATTCAGCTCATGACTTTTTCCAGTGTTTAGTAACCATAATCCAAAAATGGCTACAAATGATGACTTCTGAGGCAACTTGCCAAAGTTTTTCAGAGAAAAACAATACGCTTAATTATGTTTTTGATAATTTCCATAACAAAATCCCTCTAATATTTGTCAAAGACCATGTAGTAAAACACCAATCACAATATTATGATAAATTTCCATTTCAACATCTGCTGAATATGCTCCATCCTTTTCCAGAAAAAACAAATTGCATCACTATATGATGATCAGAAGTACAGTTGTTTTCTGGATGACTTGAACAAAATGACAACTATCATTTGATTAAACTGTCCACCTAAAGTATACAGGTGTGATGACTAATAATAAAAAGCTTTAAAATCATATTTCTTTCAGGTTAAAAAAGAAAACTTATCCTTCCTAGCTGTTTCTGCAGCCAAGTACAAAACCTCACTATAAAAAAAATGCTAACCAGACAACTTACTCAGAAATGAAAAGGCTAAAATGCTTCTAAAACATATCCCTTCCAATTTAGACCTGGGCCTGTCATAAAGTGCAACCATACCTCTCAACCTCTTAGAGCAAGAAATCTAGACAAAGTCATAAATAAAAGGGGGACAAAGGCCCAAGAATAGGGACAAATTTTAAATATTGCTCTTACAAACTTAGAAAGTTGATAGAATAATAGGTTTTGCATTAGCATGAATTTTCAGATAGGTATGAAGTCTGAAAAATCAAATGTCTGTCATTATTCTCCAACTTCAAACTTTAATGATTTACCACTAATTTGCTAGAAACCACAGTTTTATGAAAAATCGACCAAAATATTAGGCAGAAATCTTGACATTCTGCAAAAATCTGTACAGTTGAGAGATGTAAGTGCAAGCCCTCTCAGTAATGTAACAGCTTCACAATTTGGCTTCTACTTTCTGATTGATGGTGTTGTATCTTCATATCATCATGTCACAGGATCTCTTACATGATTGGCTTATGTGTCCAGCAACTGCAAATGAAATTAAAATACTTTACGTTCCTTACCCATTGATGACCGGAGGATGGTAGCCTTAATCTCAAATACTGCAAGGCCTGCAGTCTTCCTACTCCTTGTTTCATGAGAAACTCAATTGATAAATCTTCATGGAAACTAACTTTTATGGACAAAATACAAGATGAGGAGACTCTAAGCTACATTGAAATCTATAGATATTTCTTCTTGCTAGTTTCACTGACTAAAATACAAGAAAAAAAAACAAGTATACATTCAAATACTCAGAGACACAAATAGGGTCTATATTATTTCATTGAAATCAATATACATCGAACTGCTATTCATCGAGTCAACATAATTGAACTTCACTTCATCAAATGTTCAAATTAGCAAATGTTTTTCCCAGGTAAGGAAATTAGTTGGCCAGCACACCAACCAACACACAAACACATTAAATTGAACCAAAACATACTGAGGGGCTATGCCCTCACAGCTCTCAAAATGGGGCACTGTAAATCCACCTCCCTACTTATATATAGCAACTCTGAGATCACACTATAGTGGAGAAATAGGCAAATTTCCATGTAATGCCCAACTAGTTTTCTTACCTGGGAAAAGTATTTGCTGATTTGAACATTCAGTGAAGGGAAGTTGAATGATGTCAGTTTGATGAATAGCAGTTCGATGTAAGTGGATTTCGACAAACTGATATAGACCCACACAAATTATAAATGCTTTTCGTGTGATACTCAGTAAAGCTTGCCATCTAGAAATAATATCTGTGAACTGTGTAAAGAAATAATATCCATCCTGCCTTACTTACACTCACTGGCACCTTAAACAAAAATGCTAACCGTGCTCATTGGTGTTACTGCTGACTTTTTCAGATCATCTCCATATAAGCACACTAAATACTACAACATAAAACATTATAAACACAATGGGCCCCTAATTACTTAACCAACATAATCTTTTCAGTACAAACACCCAGAACCCTTTTACCAACCATTTAATTTACAGTAAGTGTAAGCTAGTGGTCTGTGTTAAATCCCGGATGTCTTTGCATATGAAAATTTTAGTGTTGCTATACTTGGTGTTTATTTAAGCTCAAGGCTTTGAGCCTAATATGTTGATGACCTTGCTTTTTTTTTCTCTTTTTTTTTCATCAGAAGGAACTAATTAACTTTTTTTACATGGAAGCACAGAGGTGCACTTGTTAAAATCTTTACTTCGTATCTCAGAGTTTTCACTTTAGGGGATTTACATAAGATATCTGACTACTGTTTGTTCTATGGGAATTCTAATCCATTGTGTCTGTATGCATTTCAACATATAATCCAATTTTCTTCAAATATTATAAACATCTTCAGGTATGGCTCACACAAATCACAGTCAGGGAGTCTATAATAATAAAATCCCAATCAAACTCAGTGCTGTTTCCTCCATTTGTTATCTTCTATTTTTTTCTAGTCTGCATTTGCTGATTTACTTTGGTGAACTTAAGGTTCCCTCTCTCTGCTTACTCTGTTAACCGATTCATTACCCAGGAGGAGAAAGCCCTTTGCCACATTTGTTCCTCCTAGGTATGAGAGAGTTGAGCCATCACATATCTGAGGGCATTTTATTCTGTAGGTTTATAGAATATTAATAGTGATTGTGATATCCCTGCATTGGCTGAGTAATCAAGGAGCCTCAATACTCACCACTGGCAACAGTGACAGAAGTACACTCTGGGAACATGACAAGTACACACACAGTAAAGTGCAATTTCCTTAAGAGCGCACAGAGACCACAGTCAGTCTGGGGCTGGTTTCTCCCTCTTTCTCCAGATCTCCACTAAGATTCCCCACTGGCACAGCTATAGGGTTAAGATCTCAGCTGAGTGGCCAAACCAAGACCTCCAGCACTCTCTCTCTGCCCAACCAGTGCTTTCTGTCCCTGCCCAACTACAGACACACACACACTTTGAAGTTTGATTTGTACACACACATACAAACACACACACATTCACACACACACACACACACACACACACACACACACACACACACACACACACACACACACACACACACACACACACACACACACACACACACACACACACACACACACCTAGGAAAGGCTGGCGCAGGTTTACTAGCTATGTCCCCTTCTGCTCAGACTATAAGGTAGTTTCCACTGCCACCAGCCACTACTTATCAGCTACTTTAAGGCCCTTAGCAAAGGGTGTCCAATCTTACTGTGTAATGTTACTATTAATCCAAATGGTAGTTTGACCAAGAGCCAGTCTATTAGGAGTGGCCTGTACAGTTTCACCAAATACATATGCATGTACTCTTCTAAGATTTTAAATATCTCTAAACAGACCAGCCACAATTGGAAGGTGTAAATATATTTAATAATTTATTTATTTATTTATTTTCAGTTTGATTACCGGGGAAGTCCACTGGGCCAAGAAGTGCCCATTTTCAGTGGAGGCCCTGGGAAAAAAGCTCCATGAACAGTATAATACAATATAGGTTGCAAAATAGAAATAAAGGTTACAAAGTGAAATACAAGAGTAGGGTTCATACATTCGAGAGTTGCAGAGTGTAATATACATTATGAGACAGTTTAACAACTTGACAACATTTTTTTTTATGAAACAATATTTACATGTTTGGAGTCAATTAAAATCTGCTAGTTCTGGATCTTTTGAGAAATAAGAATAAGTATGAGAGTATAGTGGAGTGGGGGTAAGGAGAGCTTAGTGGGGAGTCCCTAGAATTTAAGTGGGGTGAAAGCAGGAGCATTTCCATTTGGAAGATAGGTGAAGAAAAAGTTGAGTTTGAAGGATAATAATAAAGAATAAAAGAACAAGACAACACTAAATATGTATTCACAGTGACATCAGAGTTGAAAATCACAGGAAATATTTAAAACAACATTGCAGGAGAGTCTCAAAATAAATACAGGAAAATCTAAACTAATCTTTACTATGTTCCTAACTGAATCTAAGAGAAATTACTGTACCCTGGTTAACTTACTTACAGCAAGACAAGTGCAGAGCTGGTGAGTGGATGTTGTTAGGTCAAAGACAAATATCAAATGTCCTGTTTCTCTCTCTCTCAGAGAGTTCTTAAATTAATATCAAATATTACTGCTGGGATACTTGCAGCATGACATCACTTTTTGTCAACTGACTTCAGTTCCACGGCTCAACAATCATTGCTAGAAACTGCTAGCAATTAGCAACTCCCTGTGAAAATACATAGCCTTCTGATGTTTGCAACTGCTGGAAGACATAAAAAAATAAAACAGATACAGAACAATGCATAAGGGCCTCTAATTTTAGACATCATGTCTCCTTGCTGCATTGAAACCATCTCTTTTATTACATGGTTATAAAACAATTTAATTTCAACTATTTTCCTGAAGTTTTACAAGTTAACCTTCTATGTGCCAGTTCCCATTGTTAAAACATATACATTTACACAGTTACAATAGTTTATATATATTAATGTTCTAATCCAGCAGGGTATACTGTGGCCACACCTCTAAGCTCAGTACTGTACAAACCCTTTTCACACACACTTCTGTACCAGCAGTTTGATATACACATAATATACAGTTCTAGTACATTTGTAACACCAGCATATGAATTGTGTTGCTATTCACAAATGACACATGACCATTTACAAAATGCCAGATAGCTGGGCTGGCAGTATCTCTTTTTGTTACATTTCTATGAACATCATATTAATATTCACAAATGACATATTTATTTATTTATTTACATTTGTTGACCGGGAGTGTCCGACTGGATGTAGGTCCATTTTCAGTGGAGGCCCGGGGAAAAAAGCTCCACAGTCAAAATATACAGACAGTAGTTACATTGGATTTACATAACGATTAACAATTTGATTAACATAGCAATTAATTACAGACATAGTTACAGATGAAGAACATAGTACATCAGTAGACAACTAGAATCTTTATCTGCGAAGTACATAACAAACATTAACAATTGTTACAATAAGAAGTTCCTGCTGTATAATAAGAAGTAGACTTATGAGACTTATACTTATTTACAAAATCCAGATAGCTGGGCTGGCAGTATTTCCTTTTGTGACAGTCATTACCAGATAATAGCCCAATTAAGCCTTTTTAAGAATAGTCACTAGAGTTCCACTGGCATACCCATCTAGTTGACTCAAAATCCATAGGGAGCAGGGAGACACTAGATTAGAGATACAGTTGTGGTTTTCCATCCTCTAGTCTAAGTTAAATCTGAAAGTAGCATATTTTTCACTGGAAAGTTTTAGGAATTTTCATTCAACAAAGTATGAATAGGATTCATCTCACTGATGTGCCTATAAAGCTTAAACAGCCATTTAAATGTATTGAAATAAGTTATATAACTGAAAAAATATAACTTGGTTTTAAATAATACCTGTAGAAATTACAATAATATCCATGATGTTACACCAAAAAGGAGAAATTGTTAATATGAGGCAGCAAGAGGTGGCTGTTTTTCATTGCACATTATTTTGCAATGATTATAGGGGAGATTCAGAGGGATTCTATCCACCCATACTAACTGGGTAATGTGGGTTAATCAGACAGCATGATGTAGATTATTTCTGATTCAGAGACATGGTAAATCCTTGCAGAGTAACACCTCATTAGCATCTGTTTACTATGTCCCTGAATAGAACAGTTGAACTTTTCACTGTCAGACCTAACTACGATAGGCTTCATAGTATCAACTCACGCATTATGGTGGTATAGGCAACCTCCAACATGCAAAGACACACACACACACACACACACACACACACACACACACACACACACACACACACATACACACATTCAGCTGCAGTCATGCCCCATGAGACATAATATGTAGACACCCACCCATGAATTCACACACACACACACACACACACACACACACACACACACACACACACACACACACACACACACACACACACACACACACACACACACACACACACACACACACACACACACACACCTGTTGTTTCAATATGAGCTGTTACCTGACCCATATGGATGAATGAGAACATACCATTAAAAGACAGCTAATACTTTTTCCTCACTGCCAACAACTAAATAAATAAATAACTCATCTGAATGATTTTAATTTACCTCTATCCTGTTGTTACCAGGTTCAGAATGCCTGATGGATGCTAATATTTTAAAACTGAAGGGCATGATTTGCAATTTTCATTGGAGGTTTTTGGAGAAACATTTGGAGTAGCTACTTATTTTAATTGTCCACCCTTGTTTGTCATTTGTAAGAGGCAAAGGTCACTTCACATTAGAAAGAATCATGGCATTGCTTCACTTAATGAATTTCTTTGCATAGTTTGTATTCTTGTATCTTACATGTAGGGATTCTGACTGTTTGCTTTCAGTTACAGAACAATACTATTTTACTAGCAGGCAAGATAAGTTGTAACTTACTAAGAACGATCAATGGCTGCTTTATTTCCTAAGTGCCAAGCATTTTATTTAGGACACAAATTGGAACAGCTGAGTGCTCCAGGCTTCAGTACTGACTACCACTGTGGAAAAGAATTCATGCATAAAATTCCAAAGTGTGTTTTTATTGTTGTTGATCTCCATGGAGCAGTGCTTCTCAGAGTGATCATAACAAAGTTGGTATAGATATGCAGGATTTAAGATCAGAAAGGGCAAAAATTCAGAAACTTCAGTGAAAAGGTTCAGTATAATTTTTTACTGGAAAGTAATTCACACTTCTTAGTCTTCAAAGATCTACTTGACACAACATCATAACATGCAGTTTTCTATCTGATTTAGCTTCTAGATGATGGGATCAATGGCCTGTAAATCAAGGAATATTTGTCAAAATCTTTAACTGTTTGCATGTTTGCTAACCTGGCAAGTATGCTAAGAAGTGGGTCTTTTTAAAAATGGCTTGGAAGTACTGCTCAGTTAAGTGGCTTGCTTACAGGCATACAGTTGGTAAACATAAATGGGAAAGCTAAACCAGTAGTAGAGGATTATGTTAATTATCAACTTACTTTAACTTTTACCCTATATGCATTAGCCTTCCTGTCCTGTTCATCAAGCTCTGAGAGGTGTGTGTCCCACCTCTCTAGCATGGAAGGATGAAGCTCCAGGTTCTAGATTACCTTAGATGGAATCATCATCATCATCATCATCAACCCTTTCTCTTATTTTCTACATGGGGTCGTGGTATGGTTTCAAGTGTTGTCATCTCTCTCTCTATTCAATGCCAGTCTCCTGCCTGCTTCAACACTCATGTCTGACTGTTGCAGGTCTTCTCTCACACAATCCATCCATCTCATTGCTAGACACCTGTGTTTCCTCTTGCCTTCTTCCTGTCTGTCTTCTCTAGGCTGTTTTCTGCTGTTCTGCACATGTACTCAAACCACCATGATCTGTTTTCTTTGACCTTTTCTGCAATTGGAGCTACTTTGGCTTCTGCTGTTATGTACTCATTTCTTTGTCTATCTCACAGTGTGCATCCTACCATCCATCTCAGGCATTTCATCTCCATCACCTCAAGCTTCCTCATCTAGTCTGCCTTTACCACCCAGGTCTCTATGCCATACAGTAGCACCACTGTTTTGTACATGTTATTCTTCAGCTTCTTTGGCATTCTTCACTTATAGACTATGTGACACCCATGCCCTGGCCCAGCCATTAAGGAGCCTCAATCCTCACCACTACACCAGAGAGGGCATCTCATATAGGAGGAAAGGATAACAAATACACAGAGTAAAGTGCAATTTCCCTTAAGAGCACACAGAGATCACAGTCAGTCTGGGGCTGGTCGCTCCCTTGCTCTCCAGGTCCCCAATAAGACTCCCCACTGGCACAGCTATAGGGTCCAGATCTCAGCCTAGCTGGGCAAGCTAAAATCTCCAGCACCCTCTCTGTCCAACCAGTGCTTCATGTCCCTGCTCAAGTAGCTGACATGCACACACTTTGAGATAAGAGTTTATACAACCACACAGAAACTCCTGGGGAAGGCTGGCACAGGTTCTCCAGCTGTGCCCCTTTTACCCAGACTATACAGTAGTAATTACTGCCATCACCCAGCTAATATTTATCAGCTACTCAAAGGCCCTTAAAGGGGTGTCCAATTATTACTGTGCGATATTATTATCCAATTGGTAGATGTGACTAAACAGTCTCAAGGCATATTAGAGTGACTTGATACAGGATCCTTATATACATGCAATGTACTGTAGAGGTTAACTTACCTCTACACAAACCAGCCACAGTTAAACGGTTTTAAAGTATTTAATAATAAATAATTAAAACCACAAGACAATACTTTCTACTACGCAGTCAGTGCTAGTCAAGAGTTCAGAGATCACACAAAAATACTTAAAATAAATCAGTAGTACAGTTCTGATATCACAGAAAAATACAGTCTAAACTTTCTAATTTTCTAGCTATTGCTAAAAGAAAACACACATCTAAAATAACTTACTTGCATAGAGCATGAGGCAGTGCTGAGTTGGATGGTCAAGACAAAAATGCTTAATAATCTCTGTTTCTCACTGGTTAAATTGAAACTGTAGTTCTGATAAAACATTACATCATTTCACACATTCCTGGTGTTCCCAGGCTGACAGAAACTGCATTTACATTCTTTTACACTTAGAGCAATAAATGACATTCTACATGTATATTTTGGTCATTAAATTGGTGCTGACTTGTAAACATCAAAGGCAGTGATGAAATAATTTTAATTTCAAAGGACCAACAAGAAATGCTTGACTTAGCTTTCTTTACAGCAGAAGGCAATGTTGCCACATTGTTTTAAGTTCAACATTTCACAGCACAATCTTTCCTTTAAAAAGACAAGCTTGTATTTCAACATTCATATTAACAAATGATAGAATAATCTGCACAATTCTATCTGGCTAGGCTAGCAGCCTTCACCCTTCTCTACCAGTCTTCACAGACTACACCTTACACTCTGTGCCAGTTGGCTGCAGCCCTTCTGATTCTAGCTTTGACCTCTTCATTCAGACTTCCCTTCTCCTCAACCATCCCACCCAGATACTTGAAGCTATTAACCTGTGCCAATATTTTCCCTTCTATCTCAATTCTTATCATCTTCTTAACTCTGCCATTTGCTGCCATTATAACTGCCTTACCTGTACTCAGCTTCATCCCATGTGCCTTCAGTTTTGCATTCTATTCCCCCTATCCTTTGCTGAAGTTCTTTTCTTAGTCTGCCTTCACTGTCACATTGTCTGCATACAGACAAATTTGTTAATCTATCCTCTCTGACCGATTTGTTAATATAGTCCATCACCCAGGATGAACTGTAGTGGGCTCAGATCTGAACCCTGGTGCATACCTACTCCCACCTGGAACTCCACTGTAAGTAAAAACACTGTCGGTACTTGAGTCATTGTGTCCTTGTACATAGCTTGCCCTAATTCTACCAGTGTTTGTGGGACCTGAACCACCACAGGACAGATCAAATCAGCTTTCTTAGGACCTTGTCATATGCATTCCTCACATGAAGGAATGCCCAGTTGGACTATTTCCCCATTTCTAGTTTCTTCTCGGCTATCTATCTCTCTGCAAACAACTTGTCAATTTTGCTGCATCCTAATCTGAATCTGCACTGCTCATCCCCCATCTTACTTTCTTCTACCCTTCCTATTCATTTTTTTTCTAGAACTTTCAAGCAAATGTGACAGCAGTTTGATATCTAGGCTCTACTCCCTACAATTGTGAATGTCCCCTTTGTTCTTATATACTGGCACTACTATGCTTATTCTACTATGCTTATTCTTCAGTCATTTGGGATACACTTTCTCTCCGTACTGCTGTAAGTACCCTGAGGAGCCATTAATTCCCTATCTCACTCAGCATCTTTATCTTATCTGCAGGGACTTCATCTGAGCCTGCTGCTTTCCCTTGACTTTATTTTCTTTAGTGTTGTTCTTTCTTCTTCAATGGTGGCATCCTCCTTTTCTGTCATTGTAGTCTGTGTTTGTGGCAGTACAGCTTTTGTGGTATTTTTTCATTCAGAATCTGCAGAAAATATCCTTCAATCTGCCTTTGATATCCTGTGGACTGGTGAGAAGGTAGTTGCTGGCATCCCTTATGCAGGGTTTCTGACTATCTTCTTTATCTTTCTGTCTTTACCTTGCAACCTGATATAGTTTCTTTGGGCCATCTAATGAGTCACTTTCCATAAACTGGTAGAGTGCCTCTAATGCCTTGTTCTTTGCTATTGCAACTCAGTTCTTAGTTTCTTTGTTAGCCAACAAGTATTTCTTCCAGTTCTGGTCCATCTTTTCTATCTCACACTTTTTGCTTCACTCCTTTCTTTTGATGACTTCCTGCATGTAGGCATTCCACCACAAGCTTCTCTTACGTATTTTATTTACATTCCTGGCTCAACTACATATCTGTTCTATTGTTCTCACACATGCTGTTTTGAGAAACTGCCATTCTTCTTCATCTCCACCTATTTCCTCTTCTTCTTGGGGTGCTACAGCCCTAAGTATCTCTTTGAACTGTTGTGCTTTCTCTCCAGTCAACTTCCAGGTCTACACCCTGGTCTCTGTTGACTTTAGAGCCTTCTCGGACTACTGGTTGCAGCTGAGTATGGCAACCAGTGGTTTATGCTATGGAATGACTGTTTCAGTGGTGATGAATTTGCATTTGCTGATTCTACTCCAGTACCCTTTCTTTATTAAGAGGAAGTCTACCTGTGTTGCATGCTGGCCGCTCTTATATTTGATCCCATGACTCTCTCTTTCTGAACCATGTGTTGGTCACTATCAAGCCATTTGCCAGACAGAAGTCTAGAATGGCCTCTCCTTTATTCCTCTTGCCATGCCCATATGGATCCAGGCAGCCCTCCTATCCTGCTCTGTCTGTTCAGATACGTACATTCAAGTCACCCATTACTGACACCAATTCATGTTGTTCTGCTTATCTAGTAGGTCCTGCAACTGCTGTCTGAATGTACTAGTTTGCTCACTATCACAACCCTGCTGTGAGGCATAGGCTGAGATTATAAATACTTCCCTATCATTAGGCTGGAGTCTGACTGCCATGAGTCTGTCACTAATTCTGATTACATTCCTCACTGTCTTCTGAAGCCTCTGTCTCACCACAATTCCTACACCATTTCTAGCCCATTCTCCTCCTGAGTAGTTGACTCTGGATCCAAAGCCAAGTGGCTTTGCTGCATGGCCCTTCTATCTTGTCTCTTGGATACATAGGATGTCCAGCCTCCTCCTTACCATCATGTCATTTATTTCAAAGCTGTGTCCTGTCAGTGATCCTACACTGAGTGTAACAATTCTTAGTTCATGTTTAGCAGGTTGATGGTTTTAAATCCAGCTTTCACTTAATAAAGTCATCCCAGGTAACCCAAGCTGGTCAACTGGGCAACTGGACATTGGCCAGCCAGTAGCTTATTGACCCAGGGATAACCTCACAGAGACACAGAGACAACATGCAAACTCTAAACAGGCATTGGACAGAGGTCAGGATCAAACATTGTACCTTGTGCATGGGAGGCAAATACCTTAATCATTATGCCAACAGCAACCAAAATATGTTCACCAATCAATACATCGCTAGTACAGCACACCAACACAATAAATGGTTTATGTTGCATATCCATCTTTGAGGAGGGAAACGGTGGAACTCACTGGCCAATGAAGCCCCCTGCCCACATTAATAATGAGTCCAATCCCTACCATGCTCTGCCACAAACCCTAACCTGCATTTTATAAAAAGAAAAACTTCCCATATCACTACCACTATTCAGACAAATTTGAGCTGAAATGTGGTTGGGTTTTGAGTAGTGCAATGGAAAAGGAAATTTGTGTCTTTGCTGTGCTAGTGACGTAATGATTAGTAGACACACTTAGTTGCTGTTTTATGTTGCAGCAAAGTAACATGACAACCAATCATTATATATATATATTTATATATATATATATATATATATATATATATATATATATGTCTATTATGTGTATATATATATATATATATATATATATATATATATATATATATATATACATATATATGTATTTATATATATATATATATATATATATATATATATATATATATATATATTATGTGTATATATATATATATATATATATATATATATATATATATATATATATCTACATATATACACAGTTTATTTATTTATTTAACTGTGTAAGCCCACCGGATATGTTGATCATATCATTGAAAAATGTTGATCATTCTATCATAACAAGCTGAGTTTATGTCTATTAAAATACAAAGGGAAACATTTCCAATGACTTTAATAGAAAACAAATCCCTCTGATTACGCTAGCAAAATACAATATAAACAGTAAAAACAAAAAAATAAACTAAGCTTTCGAAAAAGGGAAAAAATTCAAAACCTCACTACATGACACTCCAAACACCTGTTAAAGTCAGAAAATACCTAATATAACCTAATATAACATAGTAATTACCAAGCTAGTTATACAGATATTTAAATGTATTCCTTTCACTTTAATGTAAAAAAAAATCAGTGGGATTATCAAGCCAAGAAAAAAATAATATGCAACACCAACACATAAAAATCAACCACTTAACAAAACATAAAACAGCTTTGAAGATCAATTATTATAGAATGAAACAAATTTACCATTCAAGAATATGATCACTAATTTGTCAGAACAGTCAGTATGTCCATTGTAAAGTAAGCCTTACCCATGAAAACAAGTCCAGATGAAAAGCAAAAGTATGAACACTGACTGTGAAACCAAAATGGAGGAAGAAGAAGGAAGACACAGAGACACCATCCTTATACATGCCCATTGCATGCAACCAATTAAGGTATAATTAGCCTGCATATCGGAAATTGAGAGGGCTTTAAAGAGAAACATCTCCTGTTCATTATTGTTTAAAATACTTTGTGCAGACATAAAGGTCAGGCACTGCCATGAAAAGAAATTACATTGTACCATTGTACAAAAATAATACTGCTACTCAGAGTGGAACAAAGTACAATTAAGTAAATGAACATTTAATGAAAACTCACAGGATGCCAGGATTGTGTAAGTAAAGAACTGCATGTGTTCTCCCTATTCAGGCTCATGAAAAATAAAGTACAGAAACTGCATCTGATAATGGACTACAAGGCTCAGCACATAGATTTCCAAGACGTATGCAATACATCATCTTATATTCCTCAGATCACAAAGTTGTAGAAGAAGAATAAAAAGTGTATTTGTACAAGAATGTTACCTTAATGAAGAAAGAAAACTTTTTAAGAATAATTTCATGCTCAGTTATGTGTAGTACCAGATTTGTCCATGCCTGACTTTATATAATTGCTTCTCGTAACATCAAATCACATCATCCTTATGTAATTTCTGCACTACCTATGTCTGAATGTAATCTATTGCTTAAATGTAAAAATACAGTGAGGGATGTCATCAGAATTAATTACAGATTCATGGCAATCCGACTCCAGCCTAATAACAGGGATGTATTCATAATATAGATAAAACATATTAATACATTTCAGTGCACAGTGAAACATAACAACTATGCCCACAGAAGCAAGTAATACCAATACCCACACACCAGCTCAGTCATGAAAAACAAACAGCTATTTACAGCACTCCACCATGCAGAACACAAGCATGACAACAACAGTTACTATCTAAACAATCTCTGCAACATTATAAAAACAAAAGACAAAAAGTTTGCAATATACAACAAAATACAATGGTGAAATAAGTTCAAACCAAGAACTGAGAAACAAAATATTAAGGCCTAAATAACAACATAAAATTAGAAAAGAACTGAAAATAACAATTAAACCAAAGTGAACAGAAAAGAACAACTTACTGATAAAACAAACCTTTAGATGAAAAAGACACTGCGCATCAAACAATAGAATCCTACTGAAATTCTTAAAACTACATTTATAATCACCTAAACAACATAGACACTTGAAGCACAAACATGTGAATGCATAAATAGTCCTAGAATGAACCATCTAAGTATATTGTAAATCCCAAAACACAACAATCATAAAATTAACACATACCGTATAAATAACAGGCATTTAAAAGCATAGACTCCAACTTTGAAAAAATCTACCCTACTACAAAAACAAATTACTTCATTTCCAACAACTGTCAAAGTGCACAAGTACTTAAAGCATGGAATATGTGACTTCGCTACAAATCTTGCATTGAATGATGACCAACAGCCTAGCCAAAAAATGACTATGAAAAATGCAGAATTGCTAAATTTGAGAAAAAAATTTACCTAAAAAATTAACAACTAAAGAACAACATGTCATGGAATTTTGAAGGGAGGGTAGGAAGAAACATACCATAACAATGCTTCAAGAATCCTATAAAGGAAACTAAATACACAAATAAATAAATTGACATAAAAAGCCCAGTTCTACTGATGTACAAGAATAAATCCCTAATTTTAAACTAGATCCCTCAAGTTTGTTTAGAAGCGTTGGTGCTAGAGAACTACTCAGGGATGAGAGAGAAATAAAGTCTACCCTTTTCACTTCATTTTGAGGAGGCTTGAGGAGTACATTCTTGGAGTTCAGACTTCAGTGGAGATGAAAGATCATCAAAGCTGTTTTGCCTTCAAACAGGTAATTCAGGGGATACATCTTAAAGAAGCAGATGACATGTCCCTTGCATATGTCCACTGCAGTCTTTTAGTTAAGACATAGCTGTCACACATATAGAGAATGGATAGAGTCTTAAAGAGAAACACCTTCTGTTCACTGATATTTAATGATAGCCTGCTATCATGGCTTGTTCTCACACCATAAGGAGGAATGAGTTGGGCATAAGGATTTAACTTCTTGACAATGAATCAGCCAACTGGATAAAAACGAGTGAGGCTCAATGTTTAATGTTCAAAGCTGGAATTAAACAACTGTGCATTAAAAATCAATAAATGAAATATGAATAATAAGCAGCAAACCATATTCAGTAATACAAGAACTGCTAAATGTATGCATTGTACAGTAAGGGAATAACACAAATAAAGCATGCTCTTCTAACACAATACATTTTTTCTTGAAAACAAAGATTCCCAAACAAAAATTAAGCCCAACCGCAGCACAAAAAGTAGGAGAAAGTAAGACACAAATGCCTGCAACATTAAGGTATGCATACATACACACACACACACACACACACACACACACACACACACACACACACACACACACACACACACACACACACACACACACACACACACATACATGCACAGACTTAATCTATCTCCTTACCTTACCCTAACTCTAAATCTAATTTGTAAACACGTGCAGACACATTCCATCCCCTAATACAAGCCAACTTACCTGTTCCAGCAAGATGAACATTCTGCAACACAGATGTTTGACAAAATCAAACATTCAGTGAAACATCTCCACACTACACATTGCAAACAAATGCACATTCAATAAACCATAGACCCATACATATGTATATGTACACAAACACGATATATATATATATATATATATATATATATACATATGTGTATGTGTGCATGGGTATATCAATCAAGGTCTCGCTCTCTCTATAGACATATCTATATAGATATATATATATATATATATATATATATATATATATATATATATATATATATATATATATATATATATATATATATATATATATGTATGGGTATATTTCAGTAGACCAAATTTATACTTACCTGAATTACAGATTCTGGAGATGACAACACCGAACATGCAATAAACTGAACCTGAACAGTTGTTTGTCTTTTTGGCTTTTTCCGGTTAGGGGTCACCACAGCAGAACTCCAGTCCAATAATGATTGGCAGTTGATTTTTATGGTGTCGAGTTGACACCCAACCTACAGCGAAGGCACGCCCATTCACGCATGTCTTTCAGAGGCCACACGACCGCGGGGAGGACATGCAGACTCCACACAGAAGGCACTCCATCCAAGAATAGAACAGGAGAACCTCTTGCTGTGAGGCAACAATGCTACTGCTGTACCACCACGGATTCCACAGTATCGATTTTTTTTTTTTTTTACAGGGAATGAAGATACTTGGCCAACATGGGGAAATTTGCCCTTTTCCCCACTGTAGTGCGATCCCAGAGTTGATATATTTAGTTAGGGTGGGTGTGGAGGGCTGCAGGGTGTGGGTGGAAAAGCCCCCCACCTGGGTTTGTTTGACATACTTCGGTGTTTTATTTTGTTAAATGTTGGCCAAGTGTCTTCTTTCTCTGTAAACAACTTCAGAAATATGATGGTTTGGTTTATTGCAATTTCAGTGTTGTTGTCTCAGTAATCTGCATTTCGGGTAGTGTAAATTCAGTCTACCAAGTAGACCCATATATATGTTGTATGTCTTTCAGTTTGTGTGGCAAAATGATAAAGTCATCAGTTTAGTTTTGTTATATGTGTTTTATGGTTAATTTTGACTAAAAATAAAGATTGTGAACACTGAGTTTATTTACTGGATGTTTTGCTGGCGATGTTGGCTATTGCTTTGGTGTTGAGATGACCTTTAAGTTGGTATATATAATTTAAGGAGGTGGGGAGCAAGAACCCAGAAGATGCATAATTAAACTGTTTTTCATAATTATTTGTTTAACTGGGTTAACACATAATGAGTCAAGGGTTGTTGTTTTGTTTGGCAGTCATGGCTTTCATTGTAGTTTATGATTCCATTTTTCTTGGAGCTTTTTAAGTTGGTCAACTTGCAAATGTTTATTTTGTAGCTAAAAGTCGAAATGATCAGAATATAGTGACCATTGATGTTTTCTTTTACTGTGTGGGACTAGAGAAAAATATATGAACAATAGTGGTGTTGCCACTCAAAACAGTCTCTGAAGTATTGAGGCCAGGCTGTGAATACTGTATGTTCATCTGGAGTGGAGTTGCTAAAGTGTACCCCACACGAGTAATTGACTAGAGTTTTTGAAGTTAAGTGTATGGACATATTGAACTTCATAGGGAATGAGCTTGGAAAAGAAGAGATTTACATTATGAAAGAATGGGAGACATATTTTTCATTTGATGAGGATGAAGTGTTTGCCATGCTTTCCCAATGTAATTTACAACAGATTGTAGTACAGTTAGTCATGTTGTGCAGAGTATCGCAGATATTCATATTTTTAAGTGGCCGTTACAGAGAGCAGGAGTTTGTTTTCAAGACCGAGTGTGCTGCTGGTATTTGGTTACTGCTATCAACTAAAGACAAGATTATGGATTTGTTATCATCTATAAGGATCATATATGGTGCACCCCTGATTAAGGAGAAGGCTTTATGATATATATTAATATATATATATATATATATATATATATATATATATATATATATATATATATATTGTCAAAGGAAAAAACTTCAAAGACCAATTCACGTTAGGTTCAAGCAAGGCACCTTTTATTACTTGCAGCAAGGAGACAAAGCATGTATGCACAAGGTTTGTCTAAATGATTAACGACTAGTAGGTTATACTTATACAATTCTCTTTCTGTCACATAGAAAATATTACATTCTATTGCTGATGTAGTTAGACACAGCTTTCTGTATGTTTTACAGAAAATATTGTTAGATTTATTGCTGACCATGTTAAAATATCTGTCATTCTGCAAAAACATTTTGAGAAAAACAACCTGGCCTTGGGTTTATGTCAGTCCATTTCAGCATTTCAGTTCTTCTATTGTACTGTTCTAGTACATGTGTTACATTTTACCTAGATTCAAGGTACATTTCTAGCTTTAGTACAAGTAATGCTGACTATGGTTTAAACTTTTCTTTATCAATAGCTTCTAACAGCTGCATGTTTTCTCATGGCATAAGCAGAAATTAATATCCCTTTGTTAATTTTCATGACATTAGCAGAAATGAATTACTTCTCATTATTTGCTGACATTGGCAGAAAATAGAATGCTTCTTGTTAAGTTTCTAATGGCTGTGCAGATTCATGCAGTGTGAACAGAATAAATGTATTAACCCTTTTATATCTCAAATGCACTAAATGCACTAAGCATGCACATTACTATTACATATTTTTCTAACATTTCCCCCCTTTTAATACTTTTATTCTACTTTCAAGATAAGCATAAACAGTTTTTCTTCCCCTAACCTCTTCCTACTCAGGATTTGCAGTTAAGAGAGTCATTCAGTTTAAACTTATGAAAACATTTTCAGATTTTTAACAATTCTTCAAGTTCAGCACCCTGGTATAAGGTTTCTGAAACTGACATGTCTATAAAGTCTTTAATCAGTCTTTTCATGCAGGGGATGCAGCAACACACACATACCACCAGTAGGATCATTTCAACACAGATGGCAATCAGGATGCTCATCAGGATACTGCCAAACCCCCCAAACAATCTCTGGAAAAAGTCCGTCAATGGATTTGGTCCTTGTTTGGTCATGGCTGACACCTGCTGAATTACCTCAAGATGATTGTCTATCTCGTGTTTGTGGTCAGGAATATACGAACAGCACTCCTCCTGGATTAAAGTGCATGTACCTAATCTCGCCACTATGGTGAAGTCGAGAGCCATGCGGTTTTGAAGCACTACAGTTCTCATGGCAGTGAGTTCATCAGTCACCAATTCTAGGGCAGAAAAGGTTGCATTGCTCATTATTTTGAGAAGTTTAGACAATTTTCTCAGTTCCCAGATTAATTTTGTTGCTCCATATGCTGGCAGTACACCTGCCCACGAGATGATGGTATCACCCAAGTCCATATGTGACAGTCCATTTTTCCCTAAGCCCACAGCATGATGGATTTTCCAGCCCGTATATATATATATAAATCTAACAACATATGGGTCTATGGGTGTCAGCATATGTATATATTTATATGTGGGTATATATCTGTATTCTGTCTCTGTATTTTTTTTTTTAAAAAAAAAAAAAATTTTTTTAAAAATTTTTTTTTTAAAAATTTTAATTTTTTTTTTTTTTTTAAAAAAAATTTTTTTTTTTTTTCCCGGAATTTTTTAAAAAAAATTTTTTAAAAAAAAAAAAGGGGAAAAAAAAAAAAAAAATTTTTCCAATTTTTTAAAAAAAAATTTTTTCCCCAAAAAAAATATAAACATTTTTTTAAAAAAAAAATTTTTTTAAAAAAATTAAAATCATTTTAAAAAATTTTTTTTTAAAAAAAATTTTAAATTTTTTTTTAAAAAAAAAATTTGGTTTTAAATTTTTTTTTTAATGAAAAACAGGGGAAAAAACCAAAAATAAATTTTTTAAACAAAAAAAAACCCCTTAAAAAAAAACCCCCCAAAAAAAAAAAAAAAAATTTTTTTCCTTTTTTTCCCAAAGGGAAAAAAATTTTTTTAAAAATTTTTTTTTTGGGGAAAAAACCCAAAAAAAAAAGAACAACCCCCAAAATTAAAAAAAAGGGGGGAAAAGGGGGGGTTTTTTTTCCCCCCCCCAAAAAAATTTGGGGGAAAAGGGTTTTTTTTTAAAAAAACCCTTTTTTTTTAAAATTTTTTGGAAAAGGGGGCCCCGGGGAAAAAAATTTTTTCCCCCGAAAAAAAATTAAATTTTTTTTTGGGCCCAAAGAAATTTTTTTCCCTTTTTTAAAAAAAAAAATTTTTTAAAACCTTTTTTTTTTTTGGGGTTTTTTTTTCCCCTTTGATTTTTTTGGGGGGGGAAAAATTTTAAATTTAAATTTTCCCAATAAAAAAAAAATTTTTTAAAAATTTTTTTTTTTTAAAAATTTTCCAATGAAAAAAATTTTTTTTTGGGGGGAAAAAAAATTTTAACCCAAAAATTTTTTTTTCCCCAAAAAAAAATTCCCCGTTTTGAACCCCTTTTTTCCCCCCTTTTTTTAAAAAAATTTTTTTGGGGGCCCTTTTTTTTTCCCCAAAAACCGCCCCCCCTTTTTGGGAAAATTTTTTTAAAATTTTTTAAAAAAAATTTTAAAAATTTTTTTCCGGAAAAACCCCCGCCAAAAAAATTTTTTTTAAAACCCCCCCGGGGAAAAAAAAATTTTTTTTTTCCCCCCCCCCCCCGGGTTTTCCCCTTTTTTTAAAAAATTTTAAAAAAAAAAAAAAAAAGGGGGGGGGGGAAAAAAAAAGGGTTTTTTTTCCCGGGGTTTTTTTGGGCCCTAAAAAAAAAAAAAAGGGGTTTTTAAAAAAAAAAAAAGGGAAAAAAAACCCCCAAAAAAACCCCCCCCCAAAAAAAACACCCCCAAAAAAAAACCCCCCCCCAAAAAAAAAGCCCCCCTTTTTTTAAAAAAATAAAATTTAAAAAAAAAAAAAAATTTTTTTTAAAAAAAAATTTTTTTTTTTTTAAAAAATTTTAAAATTAAAAACCAAAAAAGGGCAAAAAAGGGAAACCCAAGGGGGCCCCCCAAACAAAAAAAAAATTTCCCAAAAAAAAAATTTTAAAAAGGAAATGGGCCCAAAAATTTTGCAAAAAAACCCCCAAAATTAAAAAATTTTTTAAAATTTTTTTTTAAAATTTAAAAAAAATTTAAAAAAAAATTAAAAAAAAAAAATTTTTTTAAAAAAAAAAAATTTAAAAAAATAAAAAAAAAAAAATTTTTTTAAAAAAAAAAAAAAAAAAATTTTTTTTTAAAAAAAATTTTTTTTTTAAAAAAAAAAATTTTTAATTTTTTTTTTAGGGGGGGGGTTTGGGGGGGGGGGGGGAAAAAAAACCCTTTTCAAAAAAAAACCCCAAAATTTTTTTTTTTTAAAAAAGGGAAAAAATTTTAAACTTTTTCCAAAAACCCCCCAAAAAATTTTTTTAAAAGGGGCCCCGGGGCCCCAAATTTTTTTAAGAAAAAAATTAAAAGGGAAGGGGTTTAAAAAAATTTTTTTGGGGTTTTTAAAATTTCCTTTGGGTTTTTTTCCCAAAAAAAATTCCCATTTTTTTTAAAAAACCCCCCCCCCTTTTAAAAAACCCCGGGGAAAATTTTTTTTTTGGGGGTTTCCCCCCCCCTTCAAAAAAAAAAAAAAAAAAACCCCCCCCAAAACCCCAAAAAAAAAAATTTTTAAAAAATTAACAAAAAAAAATTTCTAAAAAATTTTTTTTAAAAAAAACCCAAAAAAATTTTTTTTCCCCCAAAAAAATTTTTTTTTTAAAAAAAAAAAAAAAAAAAAACCCCCCCAAAAAACCCCCCCAAAACAAAAAACCCCAAAAAAATTTTGGGTTTTTTAAATTTTTTTTAAAAAAAAATTTTTTTTTTCCCACATTCCCCAAAAAAAACCCCCCCTTTAAAAAAATTTTTTAACCTTTTTGGGAAAAAAAATTTTGAAATTTTTCCCCAAAAAAAAATTTAAAAAACCCCCCCCCTTTTTTTTTTTAAAAAAAAAAATCTTTTTTTTAAAAAAAATTTTTTTTTAAAAAACCCCCCCTTTAAAAATTTAAAAAATTTTTTTTTTTTAAAAAATTTAAAAAAAATAAAAATTTTTTTTTTTTTTACAAAACACTTCCAAAATTTTTTTTTTGGGGGGGAAACCCCCCCAAAAAAAGGGGGGTTTTTTTTTCCCCTTTTTTGGGGCCCCCAAAATTTACCAAAAAAATTCTTTTTTTTAAACCCCGGGGGAACCCCCAAAAAAACCCCCCCAAAAAAATTTTTCCCCCCCCAAACCCCCCCCAAAAAATTTTTTTTCCCCCCAAAAACAAAAAATTTTGGGGGAAAAAATTTTTTTCCCCGGGGCCCTTAAAATTTTTTTAAAAAAAAATTTTTTTTTCCCCCCTTTTTTTTTCCCCCTTTTTTGAAAACCCCGGGGGGTTTTTAAAAAAAGGGGGGGGGAATTTTTTAAAAGGGGTTTTTAAAAAAATTTTTTTTGCTTTGGGGGGGGTTTTTTTTTCCCTTTTTTTTAAAATTTGGGTTTTTTTATTGTTTAATTTTTTTCCCCTTTTTTTTTAAAAATTTTTTAAATTAAAAAATTTTTTTTAAATTTTTTTGGGGAAAAAAGGGGCATTTTTTTTTAAAAATTTTTTTTTTTCCCCAAAAAAAAAAAAATTTTTTTTTTTTAAGGGTTTTCCCCTTTTTTTGGGGGTTTAAGGGTTTTTTTTTTTTGGGGGGGAAAAACCCAAAACCAAAAAAAATTTTTTAAATTTTTTTTAACCCCCCCCAAAATTTTTTTTTTTTTGGGTTTTTTTTTTTTGGCCTTTTCCGGGAAATTTGGCCCTTAAATTTTTTTTTTAAAAAAAAAAATTTTAAGGGGAAAAAATTTTTTTTTCCGGGGGGGGAAAAAATTTTTAAAAAAATTTTTTGGCCCCAAAAACCCCTTTTTTTAAACCCAAATTTATTTTTTTTTAAAAAAAAAAACCCCAAAAAAATTTTAAAAGTTTTAAAAAGGGAAGGGAAAAATTTAAAAAGGCTTTTTTTTTTCTTTAATAAAATTTTTTTTTTTTAAAAAAAAGGGGGGTTTTTTTTTAAAAATTTTTTTCCGATTTTTTTTTTTTTTTAATTCCCAAATTTTTTTTTTTTTTTTGGGGAAATTTTTTTTAAAAGGCCTTGTGGGGGTTTGAAAATTTTAAAAAAAAAATTTTTTTTTTTTAAAATTTTTTAAAAATTTAAAAAAAATTAAAAAAAATTTTTTAAATTTTTAAATAAATTTTTTTAAAATTTTAATATTTTTTTTTAAAAAAAAAATTTTTTAAAAAAATTTTTTTTAAAAATTTTTTTTTTTTTAAAAAATTTAAAAAAAAATTATTTTTTTCCCCAAAAAATAAAAAATGGGGTTAAAAAAAAATTTTTTTTTTTTTAAAAAAAAAAAAAACCAAATTTTTTTTTGGCCAAGTAAAAAATTTTTTTTTTTTAAAAAAAAAAATTTTTTAAAAAAAAAAGTTTTTTAAAACCCCCCCCAAAATTTTGGGGGTTTTTTAAAAAATGAAAATAAAAAACAAAAAAAAAAAAAAAAAAGGGCAAAAATTAAAAATTTTTTAAAAATTTTTTTAAAAAGGGTTTTTTAAAAAAAAAATTTTTTTTGGGGAATGGCTTTTAAATTTTTTTTTAACCCCCCCAAAAAAATTTTTTTTAAAAAAAAAAATTTTTTTTAAAAATTTAAAAAAAAGGGGAAAAATTTTTCCCTTTTTTTTTAAAAAAAATTTCGGTTTTTAAGGGGGCCCCCTTTTTTGGGTTTCCCCAAAAAAAGGGGGTTTTTTTTTTAAAAAAAAGGTTTTTTAAAAATTTTTTTTTTTCCCCTTTTTTAAAAAAAATTTTTTTTCCCCAAAAAAAAGGTTTTTTAAAAAATTTAAAAATTTTTTTTTAAAAAATTTTTTAAAAAAAAAATTTTTAAAAACTTTCAAAAAAATTTTTAAAAAAAGGGGAAATTTTGCCCCAAAATTCTATTTTTTTTTTTGGTTTTTTAAAAAAAAAAAAAAAAACCCCCAAAAACCAAAGAAAAAGGGGGGAAAATTTTTTAAAAAACCCAAAAAAAAAAAACCCCCAAAACCTAAGGGTTTTTTTTTTTTTAAAAAAAAAATTTTTTCCCAAAAAATTTTTTCCCCCCAAAAAAAAAAATTCCCAAAAAAAGGGGGCCCCCCAAAAAAAAAATTTTTAAATTTAAACCTTGGGGGGAAAAAAAAAAATTTTTTAAAAAATTTTTTCCCCTTTTTCCCCAAAAAAATTTTTTTTAAATTTTTTTTGGGGGAAAAGGGGTTTTGAAAATTTTTTGGGAAAAATTTTTAAAATTGAAAAAAAAAAACCCCGGGGGTTTTTTTAAATTAAAATAAAAAAAAAAAAAAATATTTTTTTTAAAAAATTAAAAAGGTTTTAAACCAAAACCCCCTTTTTTGGGGAATTTTGGTTTCCCCAAAAAAAATTTTTTTTTAAAAAAAAAAAAAAAAAAAGGGGGGTTAAAAAAAAAATTTTTTTAAAAAAAAAAACCCCCCTTTTTTTAAAAATTTTTTTTTCCCCCCCTTTTTTCCCCCCCAAAAAAAATTTTTTTTTGGGGGGTTTTTTAAATAATTTCAAAAATTTTTTCCCTTTTTTTTTTTTTTTTAAAAAATTTAAAAAAAAAAATCCCCCAAAAATTTTAAACCCCAAAAAAAAAAAGGGGGGAAAAAAAATTTGGGGGTTTTTTTTAAAAAATTTTTTTTTAAATTTTTTTTTTTCCCTTTTTTAAAATTTTAAACATTTTTAAAAATTTCCCCCAAACCGGTTTTTAAAAAAAAAAAAAATTTTTTGGGGGTTTTTTTTTTTTTTTTTTGGCTTTTGGGAAAATTTTTCCCCCCGGCCCCCCCCCCTTTTTTTTTCCCCCCCGGGGGGCCCCCCTTTTTCCCCGGGTTAAAAAAAAGGGCCTTTTTTTTTTTTTGGGGTTTTTTTTAAAAAAAGGGGTTTTTCCCCAAAAAATTTATAAAAAACCCCCCCCCCCCCCAAAAAAGGGGAAAACGGGGAAAAAATTTTTTCCCCCCAAAAAATTTTTAAAAAAAACCCCAAATTTTTTTTTTTTTTTCCCCAATTTGGGGGGCCCAAAAATTTAAAAAAAAAGGGGGGAAAAAAAACCCCAAACCCCCTTTTTTCCCCCAAAATTTTTTTTTTTTTAAAAAAAAAAACCCCAAAATTTTTATAAAAAACCAAGAAAAAAAAAAAAAAAAAACCCCCAAAAAAAACCCCCAAAACCCAAAAAAAAGGGGTTTTCCCTTTTAAAAAAAAATTTTTTTCCCAATTTTAAAACCCCCCCCCCCCCCCTTTTTT
Source organism: Protopterus annectens (assembly GCF_019279795.1). Lineage (NCBI taxonomy): Eukaryota > Metazoa > Chordata > Ceratodontiformes > Protopteridae > Protopterus > Protopterus annectens. Next base: position 244,378,740 of record NC_056729.1, on the reverse strand, counting down.
TTTTTTTTTTTTAAAAATTTTAAAATTTTTTTTTTTTTCCAAAAAAAAAAAAATTTTTGGGGGCCCCCCCAAAAAAAAAATTTTTTTTTAAATTTAAAAAAATTTTAAAAAAAGGGGGGGAAAAAAAAAAAAAAATTTTTATTTTTTTTAATTTTTTTTTTTTAAAAACCCCCCCAACAAAAAAAAATTTTTTTAAAAAAAAAAAAGGGTTTTTTAAAAATTTTTTTAAAAAAAAAATAAAACTTAATTAAAAAAAAAAAGGGGGAAAAAAAAAAAAAAAATTTAAAATTTTTTTAAAAAAAAATTTTTTAAATTTTTAAGAAAATTTAAAAACCCTTACAAAAAAAAAAAAAAAAATTTTTTAAAAAAAAAATTGCTTTTAAAATTTTTTTTTTAAAAAAGGGGTTTAAAGGGGAAAAAATTTTGGGGAAAAAATTAAAAATTTTAAAAAAAGGGGGAAAAAAAGGGAAAAGGGAAAAAATTTTTTAAAAATTAAAAAGGGAAAAAAAAAAAAAAATTTTTGGGGGGGTTAAAAATCAAAGGTTTTTTTCCCAAAAATTTTAAAATTTAAAAAAATTTTAAAACCCAATTTTTTTTAAAAAAAAAAAAAGGAAAATTTTTTTAAAAAAATTTTTTTTTGGGGAAAGGGGGGGTTTTTTTCAAAAAAAATGTTTTTTTTTTTTTGGGTTTTTTTTTTAAAAAAAATTTTTTTAAATTTTTTTTTCCCCCCCCAAAAAAAAAAATTTAAAAATTTTTCCAAAAAGGGGGTACCCTTCCCCCAAAAAAAAAACCCCTTTTTTTTTTTTAAAAAAACCCAAAAAAAAAAACCAAAAAACAAGTTTAACCCCCAAAAAAAAGGGCCCCGCTCATTAAACCCCCTTTTTTTTTTGGAAAAAATTTTTTTTTTTCAAAAAAAAAATTTTACCCCCCAAAAAAGGGTTTTTTTTAAAAAATAATTTAAAAGCCCTATTTTTTTAAATTTTAAACCCCTTTAAATAAAAAAAAATTTTTTTTTTAAAAAAAAAATTTTCCCCCCCAAAAAAAAAATTTAAAAAAAAAACCCCCCTTTTTTTTTGGGGTTTTAAAAACCCCCCCCCTTTTTTTAAAAAAAATTTCCCCCTTTTTTTTTTTTTTAAAATTTTTTTCCAAAAAAATTTTTTTTTTTTGGGGGGGGAAAAAAAAATTTTTTTTTTTAAAAACCCGGAAAAAAATTTTTTTAAAAAAAAAAAAAAAATTTTTAAATTTTTTTTTTAAAAAAAATTAAAAAAATTTTGGAAAAAAAAAAAACCCCCTTTTTTTTTAAACCCGGCCCCTTAAAAAAAACTTTTTTTGGGTTTGCTGTTTTTAAAATTTAAAAATTTTTTTTTTAAAAAAAAAAAAACCCCAAAAAAATTTTTCCCCAAATTAAAAAAAAAATTCCCCCCTTTTTTTTAAAAAAAGGGGCCCCCCAATTTTTTTAAAACCCAAGGGGGGAAAAAATTTTAGGTTCTTTTGGTTTTATTTTTTTAAACCAAATTTTTTTTTTTTTTTTTTTTTTCAAAAAAATTTAATTTTTCTTTAAAAGGGTTTTTAAAATTTTAAAATTTTAAAATTTTAAATTTTTTAAAAAAAAAATTTTTTTTTAAAAAATTTTAAAAAATTTTTTTTTTAAAAAAAAAATTTTTTTTTTTTTTGGGGGGGGTTTTTTTTTTTTTGGGGGTTTTTAATAAAAACCCCCAAAAACTTTTTTCCCCCTTTTTTTTTTTTCCCAATTTTTTTTTTTTAAAAAGGTTTTTTCCGGAAAAATTTAAGTTCCCCCCCCCTTTTTTTTTTTCCTTTTGAAATTAAAAAATTTTTAAAATTTTTTTGGGGGGTTTAAAAAAAAAAAAAAAAAAAACCCCCCCCCAAAAACCCCAAAAAAAAAAAACAATTTTTCCGAGGGGTTTTTTTCCCCAAAAAACCCCCACCCACAAAAAAAACCCCAAAAAAAAACCCCAAACCCCCCAAAAAAAAACCCCCCCCCCTTTTTTTTTTTTCCCCCCCGAAAAAAAAAAACCAAAAAAACCCCAAACCCCCCCCCAACAAAAAAAAAAAACCACCCAAATTTTTTTTCCCCCTTTTTTTTGGTTCCTTCCAAAGGGTGTTTTTAAAAAAAAAAAATTTTTTTTGGGGTTTTAAAAGGGGTTTTAAAATTTTTTTTTTTTTTTTTCCCCCCCCTTTTTTTCCAAAAAAAAAAGTTTTTTAAAAAAATTTTTCTTTGCTTTTTTTTTTTTTAAGGGGGTTTTTGTTTTTGGGGGGGGAAAACTTTTTTTATTAAAAAAAAAAAATTTTTTAAAAAAAAAAAATTTTTTAAAAAAAAATTTTTTTTTTAAAAAAAATTTTTGGGGCCCAAAAACCTGACCCCCGGGGAAAAATTTCCCCAAAAAAAATTTTTTTTTTAAATTTTTTTTTTTTTTAAAAAAATTTTAAGGTTTAAAAATTTGGAAAAAAGGGGGTTTTTTTAAAAAAAAAAAAAATTTTTTAAAGGGAAAATTTTTTCTTTTAAAAATTTTAACCCAAAAAAAAAAAAAAACCCCTTTTTTTGGGTTTAACCGGTTTTAAAAATTTTTAAAATCAAAATTTTGGGTTTTTAACCGGGGGTTTTTTAAAAGGGGTTTTTAAAAAGGGGGGTTTTTAAAAAGGGGGTTTTTGGGGGGGGGGAAAAAAAAAAACCAAAAGGGGGAAAAAAATTAAAAATTTTTTTTTTTTTAAACCCCTTTTTTTAAAAAGGGGGGGGCCCCCCCCGGGGGGGGAAACCCGGTTTTTTTTTTGGGAAAAAAAAAAATTTTCTTTTTTTTAAGGGGGGGGTTTTTGGTTTTTTCTCTCTCTATTCAATGCCAGTCTCCTGCCTGCTTCAACACTCATGTCTGACTGTTGCAGGTCTTCTCTCACACAATCCATCCATCTCATTGCTAGACACCTGTGTTTCCTCTTGCCTTTTTTCCTGTCTGTCTTTTGGGGGTTTTTTTTTTTTTCCCTTTTAAAAACCCCCAAAATTTTTTTTTTTTTTCCGGGGCCCCCTTCTGTTTTTTTTTTTTTTATTTTCCCCCCCCACCCCCCCTTTTTTTCCCCACCCCCCTTCCCCTTTTTTTCCCCCCCAACCCCCCCTAAACCCCCTTTTTTTTTTAAAATTTTTTTTTTTTTTTTTCCCCCCTTTTTTTAAGGGGGCCCCCCCTTTCCCTTCCCAGCCTTTGGGCCCCCCCCCACCAAAATCCTTTTAAAAAAAAAAAAACCCAAATTTTTTGGGTTTTTTTCCCCCGGGGGAAAAAAAAAACCGGCCCCGGGGCCCCCCCCTCAAAAAAAAAAAAAAAGGGGGAATTCCCCAAAAAACCCCCAAAAAATTTTTTTTAAAAAAAAACCCAAGCCCTCTTTTTGGGTTCCCCTTTAAAAAAAGGAAAAAAAAAACAAAATTGGGGGGGGCCGGTTTCCCCGGGCCCCCCCCCCAAAAAAAAAATTTTTTAAAAAAAAAATTTTTTTTTCCCCCCAAAAAAAAGGGGGTTTTTTTTTTGGAAAAAAAATTTTAAAAACGGTTAAAAATTTAAATTTTAAAAAAACCCCCATTTTTTTGTTTTTAAAAAAAAAACCCCCCCCTTTTTTTTTTAAAAAAAATTTAAAAAAAAACCCCAAAAAAAATTTTTTTGGGAAAAAAAAAAAAATAAGGGTTTAAAAAAAAAAAAGGTTTTTTTTAAAAAAAGGGAAAAAAATTTTTTTTACCTAAAAAAAAAAAATTTTTTAAAAAAAAATTTTTTTTTTTTTAAAAAAAAAAAAAAAATTTTTGGTTACCCCCGCCTTTTTTTTTTTTTTTAAAAAAAAATTTCCCCCGGGGGGCCCCCTGAAAACTTTTCCCCCTTTTTTTTCCCCCAAAAAACCCCCCGTTTTTGGATTAAATTTTTTTCCCCTTTAAAAAAAATTTTTTTTGCTTTTTTTTTTTTTTGGAAAAAAAATTTTTTTTTTTTTCCCCGGGGGTTTTTTTTTTTTTTTAAAACCTTTTTTTTTTGGGTTTTTTTTCCCTTCAAAAAAATTTTTTTTAAAAAAATTTTTTTTTTTTGGGGCCCCCCCCCTTAAGGGGGGGAAAAAACCCCCTTTTTCCCCCGGGGGGCCCCAAAAAAATTTTTTTTGCTTTTCCCCAAAAATTT